>NW_027467715.1:818821-838821 GCF_046742065.1 Oratosquilla oratoria
AAGATCACTAAAAGTGGCATTAACATATTTGGACTAAGAAATTATTAAAAGAATATTGGTCACACTGATAAGGCCTAGATTAGAATATGCGGCGACATTGTGGTCACCCAGTACCAAAACGAATATAAAGAAAATAGAAAGAATTCAGAGAGCAGCAACAAAAATGGCACCTGCACTTGCAAACATGTCATATGAGGAGAGATTGGCTAAACTGGAGTTACCGACTCTGGAGCAAAGAAGAGAGAGAGGTGACGTACTGCCCATCTACAGAATCATGAAAGGCACAGAAATACTCGATAGAGAGGACTTGATAAACTGGGACAGGAGAAGCACAAGAGGACATGGAAAGAAAATAATAAAACATAGCTACAGAAGAGATCTCTGTAAGAGGCCGGTAGTTGTACGAATGTAAATGAGCCTGCCTGCTCGCCTGTTGTTTTGAAAACATTGAGGTGACGCTATGTCTATGTAAACACACCGACGGTGGTGACTGTTTTATAATCGATGATGTAATCAAAACTCTGTAAGCGCAGGTTAGCTTCGTTTGACTAATGCTGAGGTAAACAATTTTGCTAGTGGCATTGGAATGGCTTTCCGGGTTGGTGCAAGGTGGAGAAGGAGGAAAAAACTATTGGTGCATGAATTCAAAGTCACGCCCATAAGGAGTGACATTTATTTGAAAAGTCACCGGAGATTGGATTAGAAAAATTAGTGACGTCAGACGAAGGTAGCTTAGCGTAGGATACGAGATCTCGTCAGAGAGGATCAAGAGACGATCTAGAGAGACGATCTAGGGAGAGACGATGTAGAGACGAGAGAAAGAGATCCCGAGTGTAACCAGTAGGTGAAATTACAGTGAAAGAAGAAAGAAAATTCACCACCCTTTTATTAACCCAAAGGACGAGAGGAATAGGCACGGGGCCTAGAAAATAGTGAGACTACTGCTTAAGAGGAACTTGAATATTTAGGGAAACTCACTTAACGAAGGCAAGGGGCCTTGAGACGAGTGATATTACAAGTCAAATTTAAGTGTAAACATCGAGAACCGACAGTGGTGGTGACAGTGATGACAAGGGGTGGTGAAAGTGGTGGCAGCGGTGGGATGAACGAACTGAGTGTTAAACACCTCCGAAGAGAAGTGGCGCAAGAAGTCTACGGGAACAAGACAACATAAGAATCTTAGAGGCAGACTTGCTAGATGGTTTGCGATACTTCAGTGCTATGAAGTTCAATTTGAATATATTCCGGGTAGAAGGAATGTAGCAGATCCACTTTCTAGAAACATTAGTCAACCAATGACTGGGACTGGGTTGATTAATTTTGTTTGTAGTATAGAAGAATTAGTAACTTTAGATGAAGAAATGCTAATAAGAGAACAGAGAGATGATGAGACATGTGATTCAATAATCAAGCATTTGATGAACCCAAGAGGAGATCCTCCAAAGCTACCAAAGGGGTATAAGATAGAGGAATTTCATTTGATTAATGGAATTTTGTATAGGAAAACATTTGTAAATGGGAGATATTTCTAGAGGTCAAGTAAATCAGTTGGTTATACCACAAACTCTGGTAAATGAGATATTGAAGTTACTTCATGATAGTGATTGTAGTTCACATCCTGGAAAGGATAAAACTTATAGACAGGCACAACTTAAGTACTTTTGGCTAGGTATGAAGAAAACTATATATGATTATATAGAAAAGTGTGTAAAATGTGTAAAGGTGAAGGGAAATACACCAAAACCTGCTCCTATACTCACCTATCCCATTCCACAGAAACCTTGGGAAAGAGTTCACATGGATACATTGGAATTACCATTATCCGAGAACGGCTTTAAATACCTATTTGTTGCTATTGATTATTTTTCAAGATTTTGTATATTACAACCCATAATCAATAAGAAAGCTGAAACTATTGCTTCCGTAATCTATGATCAGATAATCTGTAATTTTACTACACCTAACATCCTAGTTTCAGATAATGGGACTGAATTTAATAACAAAATCTTGGAAAATCTATGTAATGTGTTCCACATCAAGAAAGTCAATATACTCGTTAACCATCCCCAAAGTAATGGAGTAGTAGAAAGGTTAAACAAAAAGATAATTATATGTCTTAGAACCCTAATAAGTCCTCATAGTGTAACTTGGGATACTTGGATTCCTTGTGTTAAGTGTACCCTGAACAATCAAATTAATGTAGCAACTGGGGATACACCTCATTTTATAATTTTTGGGGAGGACAAAACTCTGCCATATGAAATGTTGACTGCAGGATAAATAGGATAAATAGGATATCCAATAGGATAAATACTCTTCAAAGTATTCACCAAAGAGTTAGGAAACATATGCAGTGGCGGACACTTGGAACAAACTGGACAATGAAACAGTGTGCGCAAAAACCATGAGTTTAAGGGCAAACTAGACACTGCGAGATACAAAGGCGGGACACCACGAGCGTAGCTTCCCTTCCCGCAAAATACAACTAGGTAAATACTAGGTAAATACGCACACACACACACACACACACATATGTATAAATAAACAAGCTCATATACATTCACTAACACACACACGCACGCGCGCACACACACACACACACACACACACACACACACACACACACACACACACACACACTACATAAACAAACTCATATACCCTCACTAACACACACACACACACACACACACACACACACACACACACACACACACACACACACACACACACACACACACACACACACACACACACTTCACTTTTGTCGGATGGACGGCGAGGATTAGTGTTCTGAAGAAAAAGTGAAATTTTCGTGGACCTCAACGCAAAGGAAGTACCTATTGTATTGACAGGGAAGGGGATATCTCGTGGTGTCGTGGGAAAGTGAGGAAAAAGGAGAAGGGGAGGGATTACTGAGGGAAATGGAACGAAATGAGGAAGGGGAGGACTTGGTCCAAGAGGCCAGACGTCTTGTAAACAAACGAAGGTCACCAAGTACAAAAAAATGTATAAAAAAAATTGAAAGAATACAAAGAGCAATTACAAAATTGGCACCAACACTCTCAAAACTATCATATGAAGAGAGACTAGCAAAACTTGAACTACAGACACTAGAGCAAAGAAGAGAGAGAGGAGATCTGATAGCTATTTACAGAATCATGAAAGGCATAGAAATTATTGATAGAGAGAATCTGATAAAATGGGATGATAGAAATACAAGAGGGCACGGAAAGAAAATCAAGAGAGACAGCTATAGAAGACATCTCAAAAAGAACAGCTTTCCTCACAGAGTAATAGACAGTTGGAACAAGTTAGATGAGAAAGTGGTGTGTGCAAAAACAATACATGAATTTAAAAATAGTTTAGATAAAATGAGATATGAGGACAGGACACACGAGCATAGCTCCCCTTCCCGTAAAATAAAACTAGGTAAATAGAACTAGGTAAATACACAAACTCATATATATAAACAACCTCATATACACTCACTAACACACACACGCACACACATATACACACACACGCATTCACACACATACACACACACACACACACACACACACACACACACACACACACACACACACTATTAACAGTCCTCGACTCACCTATCTCTGGAAAGATACATTAGACTGTTGTATGTCTTGTTATGTGAACAAGGTAAAAGAAATAGAGCTAAATTTTATAGGTATACTATCTACATGTTTATGTATCTATTTATCTATTGATTAATTTATTCATTTATCTATCTACCAAGTTAACTTTTTTTAACGAAAGGCAGGGAGCTGATTCTCTATTTTATGACTATCACTTTGCTTGGCTGTAACAATTGAACAATCTTTCTTCTCGTCAGCTGAGTTCCTGCTATACCTTCGCAACGACTTCATTTCTCGAAGTTAGAATATTTCCGTTTCCTTGAATCATTGCTCTCTCTCTTCTCCGTTTGTCACCACTAATAAATCGAGCCCCTTCCCAATGCCCTTACACGTTTTCAAAATTTAAGCGATTTATCTGAAGGATTCCATACATTTTCGCAAGGGTATACTGTGCAATATGTCACTACAAGCACTGGTCACGTGCTGGCATTGGTTCGGGTCCTCGGGCGTACCACGTTTCAATTTCTGCATGTACCTCCACGGTTCTTCCGATGTTGACGCGTTAGAATTAAAGTGCATTGCGGTTGATACATTATATATATATATATATATATATATATATATATATATATATATATATATATATATATATATATATAGTACGATTGAGAAAGTATTATACATACAATGAATGATCCCCTACAGTACAGATATTCATCTTTTCAACCTCCTTGTTTTTCACTTTAATTTCCATGTCATCACATTGAGACTGATAATTAAGGAGCTCGATGGAACATATACGGAGACTGATACGTAGTCAAGCTTAGGACTCGAACTCATATGAAACGTAACAAGGGAACAGTGACTTAGACAAGTGCGCTATCAAGAGGGATAACTTCAGCACAATTTCTTAAATTTGTACAAGTGGGAAAGTGTACATCTATGTAACTCTAGCATACAAATGTAAAAAAATGTGCTGTGTGTTTGGGTGTGTGTGTGTGTGTGGGGTGTGTGGTGTGTGTGTGTGTGTGTGTGTGTGTGTGTGTGTGTGTGTGTGTGTGTGTGTGTGTGTGTGTGTGTGTGTGTGTGTGTGTGTGTGTGTGTGTGTGTGTGTGTGTGTGTGTGTGTGTGTGTGTGTGTGTGTGTGTGTGTGTGTGTGTGTGTGTGTGTGTGTGTGTGTGTGTGTGTGTGTGTGTGTGTGTGTGTGTGTGTGTGTGTGTGTGTGTGTGTGTGTGTGTGTGTGTGTGTGTGTGTGTGTGTGTGTGTGCTCGCGTGCGCGTTTATGTAATCATACCTTAACTTTCCTTAACAACTCAAATCCCCATTTATATTGTCATAATCACCCACATTTCCATCTCAACACTTACAATCCACAAATCCTCACCACTCTACATACTCGTAAGACTCAAATACATAAAACATAATCAAGCCCACCGGTTATTGAATCAGGCTAAGTCACACATACGCACACTACATACAAAAATCAAACCTAACACATAACCAAAAACCTTTCCCCCTCCCTCAAAACACGCTTAAACTCAGATATAAAGGGAATAGTTTTATATATATTTTTTCCTAGCTGTGACCAGATGGTTTTATTCAGCTGAGGGGAAACCCCGTTATTTAAGGGCTATAGATAAAGCCGTACCTAATATATTAGGCAATGATTTCATATGAATTTCATTTTTTTCCTATTTGTTGTAGATAGTTTTTGTTCTTTATATATCTTCTCGCATCAACCAAGAAACCATGAGTCTTCCTCAATATCGCTGATAGTTGCTCTTTCTTCAGGATTTGCAACAAGCATCTTTTTGATTAAACTGAAAATTCTTCTTGACAGTGATTTCCATGGCTTTTGCAGCCTCATCTCTTCCGTCGAATAACACCAGACACCAAAATTGATGTCTTTGTTGGTTATAGGGATTTTCCAAGGATTCTGACCAGTTACGAGTCTAAAGAGCACAACGCCGCATGCCCAGATGTCGGTGGGCTCTCCCAGGTACTTTCCAGAGAAGACTTCGGGGGCGATGTAGGCAGAAGTCCCGCAGATCTTTGTCAGGTACTTGCCTTTCACGAATTCGCCAGCAATCCCGAAGTCTCCAATCTTCAGTTCATCGTCTTTACTTAAGAAAAGATTCTCAGGTTTCAGATCTCGATGAACGATGTTTCGTGAGTGTAAATATTTGACTCCTTCAATCAATTGGCAGAAGAAGTTTCTTGCTCTTCTTTCGGACATTCCTCGGGAGCCGATTCTGTCATGAAGAGTATCTCCATTTACATATTCCAGGAAAACATAGAGGTTTTCCGTGTCCCTGTTTTCGCCCAGGAAGGCTACGATATTCTTATGATTTAGCTTTTTATGAATATCGACTTCTTCTAGTTGTCGCTCAAGCCGATAAATCTTGACAGTTTTTCGAGCACAAAGGAAGCCAGAAGTTACGTCCTTAACGAGCGAAACGGTACCATAGCCGCCTTTGCCCAGGAAACGTACTTCTTTCCACTGCATTCCTTGTGCAAAATCAATAGAAGTTTTCAGTTTCTTGGTCGTCTTTGATGCCTCACTTCTCAATTCAGAAAATTTACGTTTTTTCGAAAGCATCACGGACCTTTGGATTCCTTCAAGAACGATTCCAATGATGGTAAGGCTCCGTAAGATGCTTTTGTTTACATGACGAGTGTCTCTCTTTGCTTTCTCATCATGGAGCTGTCCAACCCTCTCGTTGAAGAATTCGAGGAGGACCATGAGCTCCATGATGGTGCGGACACTTACAAACGCTCTGACTCTTTGGTCGAATTCCTTGTCAATATCCCTTCGAGTTCCTTTGTTGCCTTCAGATTCCATTTCGTCGTTCTCCTGGAAGTCACCGTAGAAGCTGGAGAATCCGTTAGGTCGCATTTCCACAAAATTATATGACTACTTTGGCACAGGCGATTTGCATAGGAGAATGTCCCGAAGAAACTTAGATATGTCTTGTACCAAACAAGTTCCGTCTGCGCTTGATATATGACCCAATTGTGTGTGTGTGTGTGTGTGTGTGTGTGTGTGTGTGTGTGTGTGTGTGTGTGTGTGTGTGTGTGTGTGCGTGAACATATGTACAGTATGTGTGTGTGTCGGTCGAAAAAAAAATATATATATATATATAATTTCCTGTATATATCACAAAATCAGTACATGTGAGGCTGACAGTCCAACATTTTCCTTTTTTAATATTTCGCTTTTATTATACATTCAAGTATGGATAATATAAAAAAAGAATCCTCCCTTCAAAGTCTACTTCCCCGATACATTTCCTCACATAACAGCTGTTGAAGTCTGATAATTTTTCTATGGTTACACCCTTGTATATAGTATTGGCTGGATATTTCATGCATTTGGAAATGTACTTTTTATTTATGTTATATGGCGTCAATTGTCGGGGCAATTTGATCAAGATTTCTACCTAAATTTGCTTTTCAGATTAATACAGACGCCTGGTGGTAGAACAGAAATATAATCGATTCATATACATTAACTGGCAACCCAGATACATCATTTTCATGTCAAGGAAACTTCCGTTTCAAAAATGCAAATAAAACAGGAGAATATGGCATTACACGAGAACATAAGAATAGCGTGTGTGGTGGGGGGGCGGAATGCAAGAGATATTAAGACTCGTTTCAAAAATGCAAATAAACCAGGAGAATATGGCATCACACGAGAACATAAGAATAGTGTGGTGGGGGGGGGGGATGCAGGAGACATTAAGACTCGAGAAAGGAAGAAAAACTACCACAGGACTGGACATGCTTTAGAATCACAACTCACGCCTCCCGAGAACACCAATTGTAAGACCTAATGAATGACCCAAAGGGAGCTTCTGGTATCAAAACAAAACCTTTGGAGAAGAGGGTGTTGGACGATGGAATCCTCTCTACACGAAGAGAGAATACCCAGCTTCAGGAGGAATCTATTCACTGCTAACAAGAGAGACGACCACTATATTCACGATTATATTCTGATGTAGGATCGCATGGGATGGGATTGTATCAATGCAGGGAATGGCAGAAGAAAATAAAATAAAATAAAATTGGTATATTTTCTAAATATGTACACGTACACACACATACGTGTACATATATTCACTCCCACACATACGTAACATCAACAAACTCATGTACAGTCACAAACACATTCACACACACACACACACACACACAAACATAAATATAAGCACATACATATAAATACAAACACAAACACACACGTACACACACGCACATACATACACACACACACACACACACATACACACACGCATACACCAACACACACACACACACACTCACATACATAAATAAACAAGCTCATATACACTAACACACGCACGCACGCACACACACACACACACACACACACACGCACACACACACACACACACACACACACACACACACACACACACACACACACACACACACTAATAACAGTCTTCGACTCACCTATCTCTGGGAAGATACATTAGACTGTTGTATATCTTGTTATGTGAATGGGTGGAAGAAATAGAGTTAAAGTTGATAAGTAAACTATCTAGATGCTTATGCATCTATTTATTTATTAGTTTATTAATTTACCCATTTATTTATCTACTACCAACTTAACTTTTTTTTACGAAAGGCAGTGAGCCGATTCTCTATTGCATGACTATCACTTTGCTTGGTTGTATTAATTGAACAATCTCTCTTTCTTCTCGTCAGCTGAGTTCCTGCTATACCTTCGCAACGACTTCATTTCTCGAAGTTAAAATATTTCCGTTTCCTTGAATCATTGCTCTCTCTCTTCTCCGTTTGTCACCACTAATAAATCGAGCCCCTTCCCAATGCCCTCGCACGTTTTGAAAATTTAAGCGATTTATCTGAATGATTACATACATTTTCGCAAGGGTATACTGTGTAATATGTCACTACAAGCACTGGTCACGTGCTGGCCTTGGTTCGAGTCCTCGGGCGTACCACGTTTCAATTTCTGCATGTGCCTCCACGGTTCTTCCGATGTTGATGGCTTAGAATTAAAGTGCACTGTGGTTGATAATATATATATATATATATATATATATATATATATATATATATATATATATATATATATATATATATATATAGTATGTACGATTGAGAGCGTATTATACATACAATGAATGATCCCCAGTACAGATATTCATCTTTTCAACCTCCTTGTTTTTCACTTTAATTCCATGCCATCACGGTCAGACTGACAAGGAGCTCGATGGAACATATACGGAGACTGACTGATACGTAGTCAAGCTAAGGACTCGAACTAATATAAAACGTAACAAGTGAACAGTGATTTAGAGAAGTGCGCTATCAAGAGGGATACAAGTTCAGCACAACTTCTTATATTTGTACGAGTGGGAAGTATTATATATACACTAAATGGTCCTAATTCATCTTTTCAAAGTGTACATACTCCCAATTCCACTATAATAGAGGGGGTGGGTTGATCATATAAATTCGTGTACATCTATGTAACTCGAGCATACAAATATAAAAAAATTGTGCTGTGTGTGTGTGTGTGTGTGTGTGTGTGTGTGTGTGTGTGTGTGTGTGTGTGTGTGTGTGTGTGTGTGTGTGTGTGTGTGTGTGTGTGTGTGTGTGTGTGTGTGTGTGTGTGTGTGTGTGAGTGTGTGTGTGTGTGTGTGCGTGTGTGTGTGTGTGTGTTTGTTTATGTAATCATACCTCAACTTTCCTTACCAACTTAAATCCCCATTTATATTGTCATAACCACCCACATTTTCACGTCTACACTTAGACTCCACAAAATCCTCACCACTCTACATACTCGTAGTAAGACTCAAATACATAATACATAAATCAAACCTACCGGTTACTGAATCAGGCTAAGTCACACACACGCACCACGCATACAGAAACCAAACCTAACACATAACCAAAAACCTTTTTCCCCAAAGACCCTCACTCATAAGCTACAAACGCAAACCCCTTGACGCTCGCGGGAAGCTGATGGTCTCTTGTGTGGTCAGTAATAAACACCTGACCAAGACACGGACAAGGGAGCCGGGAGAGCAATCAGCGGACTCATTAACACTCTCTCGGATTGTGTTACCTCTTCCCCCTCCGCTCACAGTCGATCTTCGATGTAATTGTGCATGGGAGGCGTATGGGCGTGCTCACGGTGGCTGGAACGTGCGAACGCCCACAGGCACCCACACCTACATTCACACTCACACGCACATCCACATACTAAAACTGACAACCATAATCATATTTATACCCATACTCACACTCAAACTCACACACACAAGCACACAAATACACACAGACACACACACACACACACACACACACACACAAATAAATTAATGAACGAATTAAACAAAAAATATATAAACTAAATATTAAAATAGTGAATATTGAATAACCGACATAGAAATGAATTATAAATAATATAGTTTTTAGATAAATCATAAATGAATAAAAACTGAATGGGTTACTTTCATTTACCCATAATACTAATTTTTTTTTTCCCAAATATTTTATCCTGGAAAGCTTGAGGTTTAATGGGGAATTATGTCAAATAGATAAATATATAAATAAATAAATATATAAATAAACAAATAAATAAAAATAAAGGAGTTAATCATAAAACATACCTTATGTTTATGTTTTTCCTACCCTGTATTGGCTATCGACTGTATACCTTTAATAATGTCAACAACTTAGAATGAAAGAGGGTGAGGAGCCTACGCCAGGAGACGCTGAGTAACTGCGGCCGAAGCCGTCACCTTTGCTCTTTTAGGCGCTGGGTTTGCTGGGAATCATAGAGAACTGCGGGATTCTAACCTACAATTAAGCAAATGCGAGACCAGCACGCTTATGATTACGCTTGGATTTGTGTCCCTACGGATCAGAGGAACGCAGCATTATCCTTTACGACCACCATGACCTCTTCAATGAAAAACTGTGGACAGAAACGCTGATTAATTATTGCAGAAGAAATAATAAAAATATCTATTAATTCCTTCACCTAATTATATAGACATACAATGAACACCGAATTGGAAATTCAAAACAACTGAAACTATCATAAGTTCGAAAGAATATATTTTCTGAACATAAATTTATATTACTTTGCGTTATATATTCTTACGTTTTCATAAATATCAGTGATTGGTTGTTATCCATCCATATACCAAGGGCTTTTCCCCCTTATCAGGGAGGTAGCCAAGTGGAAGACACGTACCTACTCCCACCCACTCCACTTCCATCCACCACCCTTTCCCCACTCCCATCTTAGCTCCTCGTGGATGACGGGTCATACCTGTATCTCGCCCACTGCCGCGGGTCAGAAGCAATATAGGAAGACACAGTACAGCCACAGTAAGGCCCCTTCACTTGATCTGCGTTCCACCCCCCACCCCCCATCCTCTCCGTCCCTTCATGCAGAAAAAGAGAATACGAAAAAAAATCCTTTCGGGGTGCGTCAAAACATCATTCAAACGTAGCCACTCCCTATTTCCCCCATGTCCCTCACCTCCCTTTCTTGTATCAAAGTATCGTCTATACACAACCATTCTCCACTCGTTCCTGTCTCCTGCCTTCTCCCTCCCTTGCTCAACAGACATTCCGCTCTTGTTCAACGCTCCTTTCACTCCATCTATCCATCTCCCCCTCAGTCGTCCCCTCAAGGTCACTTTCTCCATCTCTGCCTTTCACACCCCTTCCACACATTTTTTTTTTCACTCATTCTTTCCATGTGTCCATACCATCCCAATACTCTTTCATAAGCCCTGTATGCCATCTCCTTTTCCACCCCGCTCTCCTCCTCACCTCCTCATTTCCCACTCTATCCAACCTTGTAACCCCTTACCATACTTCTCAAACATTTCATCTCAAACACATTTAAAATCTCACTCTCTGCCTCCCAAATTCCAAGTTTCTGCCCCCATACAGTGCCGTCGGCACAATCTCCCCTTCATACATTCACATATAATCTAATAATCTCATTTAATCTTCATATAATACTTGGTGGTTACGAACCGTAGTTTACCAGCGCTTGTAGATGTCAGTGAAATTTAAACATTGTTTATATGCCCGAAGACCACAAGTACACATCTTTATTCGATTATTGGTTTGTTGAGAAGAACCTGGATTTTGTTGCCGATGACTAGCGCTTTTACTGGAAGCTACGAGATTTCAAAATTTCCAGGACAGGGAGGGAGTGGAGACCTGGAAGTATGACCGGGAGTGTCATGGGCAATATTGTTCTCAATCTCACCTCGGGGAGTTAGACAGCAACAGCAATAACAGCGACAACAGCAGCGGCAACTAACAACATCACCATCACCATCACCACAAGAACCCCTACAAACATCGCCTCCATCACCAACACAAAAGCCACACCACCACCACAAACCCAGAACCCCCACCAACATCACCACAAACACCAACACCGCCTCCAAAACAACCATCACCAACACCACAAATAACATTACCACAACGACCACTACAACCATCATCACCTCTTCCACCAACACCAACTCGCCTGCCTTCGTGTATTGGCCACGTCATACTGATTCCTCGTGTTTCCATGACAACTAAATCCAAAGCATGATGTCCATCAATTATTTTGTTCCCGAGGTTTTTGTAACATGTCGGCAACATGCTGAATAAATTTATAATTATGAGATCAGCGGGTTATCTCTTCCAATATGTTCAATGTCATTGCAGTAAGTGCAGAATATAATTTCATGAAGAGAATCAACCAAGAAATGTGACTAATTACATTAGGGTTGAATAATCACACTCACACACACAAATATTTTATATATATATATATATATATATATATATATATATATATATACATATATACATATATATATATATATATATATATACATATATACATATATATATATATATATATATATATATATATATATATATATATTACATATACTGTACATACACAACCCTTTCCACCTAAGGTTCAGGTTTACAGAATAGTAATACTCACAAAATTGTGGTAAGTAGTAGTAATAAATAAAGTGAAAAGAAGTGAGAAAGGTATATGAAAGACAAAGACAAGATCTCCGAAATTTTACGATAGATTGTCTTGGAAGACAAAAACACTGCCAACAGTAGACCTATTGATCCATAATGACACTGGATACAGTGTAATGAACAAGGCAATCAGCCTTTGTTCTAATATGTATAATAGTACATCACTTCGGCATGAATATAATGGAGTTTGCAGACTGTGAATTCTACTTCATGAGGTTGCCTCTGGATGTATAAGGTCTTTAATGGAACGAGTCCGCATTTAGTCTCGTTGTTTGGCTACCCCCCAGGTAGGGGGAAAAAGCCTTTTGGTATATGTATGTATGTATGTTTCTAAATCATACAAAGATCCTACTGTCGGAGTGAAATTATGCTGCACTTTACTAAAGGTCTGCAGTTGATATCTGAAATATAAAATTTATCCTTTTCACAAATCTTCCTTCACTCCGACAGTGAAATCTCCGTGATTCACAAATATGCTACTACATATCTCTCCAATTGTTTCTACATGTTTCTACGTAAAACTTGCGTCATGATAACTAGATGACATGGTCTATCATAGAGTTTATATATATTCTGCTGATATTTTTCTTTAGGTCTGATGAAATCTACATATCGATAAGTTATAATGATTTTTTTTAGCGAAGATGATCAAGCAGATCTTTGAGAACACATCTAAATTACTTGTTCTGAAAACTGACTGAAACATCCGAATAATATTTGAAAAAAGTTAGGTTGATTAGATTTATGAAAAGAAAAAATTACTGTAAATATCATGTATCGTGGGTAAATATGAAGAAGACACCCGTGCACTGAATGACAGGCATATTAAGGATAGGAAAGAGAAGGGATCATATCATTAATCTAACAACCATTACGACTTTGTTACTTGATATGATAATATGACTTAACATTCAATACGAGTTTGAACCTTGATACGATTATAGTAAACCCAAAATAGTATGAGAGAGGCCATTGCTCAGCAGTGGACTTGAAATGGCCGATTGTTTGATTAATTGATTAACTGATTGATTGATGACCCTGCTCACAGTGAATAAGACGCCGATCAAGATGTGGGAATCTTCTTAACAATCACACCACCCCCCACCCCCAGGGAGAGGGAAGTCCTAGTCTGAGGTCAAGACCAAGACGAGGGAGCCAATCTTTCAAATGAAAATATAGATTAACTTATCACATCCAGCCGATGGGGGAGCAGCAGACCTATTGCATCTGATGCAAGAGATCATGAATAATAGATTCTTTGGAGTAAGATTATTTGTTCTAGTCCCCAGGACTAGCTATTTCCGATAACTTAAAAATTATGATGTCAATATTAATTCAATGAATGGGAAAAATCCTACTCTCCCTCAGAGTAGCTTATTCCTCTCCACCCATCAGTTGTATAGTATTATATATCATATACATATATACATATACATCTATGCACTGTGTATATGCATATACATATACATATATACATATATACATATATATATGTTTATTCATCCCCATTCATCAGTTGTATAGTATTATATATCATATACATATATACATATACATCTATGTACTGTTTATATGCATATACATACATATATAAATATACATCTATGTACTGTTTATATGCATATACATACATATATAAATATACATCTATGTACTGTGTATGTATATGCATATGACGTAGGTGGAAGTAGAAAGCACAGGAGTCAGTCTGAGTTTTTTTCCTGACTAGTTAGAAATAAGACTAAGACTCCTGTGTTTCCTACCTCCATTAATTAAACTGTCAGAATGTCTCAACGTGTATGTATATATGAATATGCAATAAAAACACTAAGAACGTGTGTTTTATAAATGCAAGGTAACCACTCAAGAAAATAAACAAACGGAGCAGAGCGCTTTCGTATATTACATCTTCAGTATATTTACACTGAAGATGTAATATACGAAAGCGCTCTGCTCCGTTTGTTTATTTTCTTAGGTGGTTACTTTGCATGTATATGTTTATATGTATATGTATACGTATATGTATATATACTTGTATACTTATACGTAAACATATATGTACATGTATACATGCATGTACTTATACATATAGTAACATGAATAAGTGCATGTGCATATGTATATATTCATACATATACTTATGTATATGCATACATTCATTATTAGTATGCAAACTAATAAATATAGTATTAAATTTCTCTGTCAGAGAAATCCTCATTAGCTCGAGTACAGTGAGATGTTGATTATGTCGTCTGTGAATGCATATCACATCTTATGGCTTCCTTTTCCATCCGATCTTAATTCTTTTAGAATTTGATTTCTTCTCATCTAGATTTTACTCTTCCCTGTTCATCAATTTTTCTTATTATTTTTGTTTACCTATATACTTATTTATGTATCTATTTATGTATTTATTTTTCTATTTATTGTCTTCTGGGAGATTTATTTTTAGATTCGTTTCTCATGTTATTAAGAATACTGTTAATGTATTTTTCTGGTCACAATAAACTATTTTCTTGCCATATACTTTTCTATTTTACCTTGATTTAATATCATTAGTATTGTTACTTATACACGCTCTACCGTATATCATGATATTTTTTATTTGGTCTTACACAAATAATCTCCATTCCTTTTTTTTTTTTTTTTTTTTTTTAGGGCTTCTCTACTTGGAAGAAAACTAATGCCAACCAAAATAAAATAATTAAAGTCTCATCAGGATCACGAGATTTAAAGGAGACATGTTATGACACACGAGTCTATATCTCTCCTACTACTACTTTGTGGTGAAACCACCTTACTCACATTCATCTATGTTTCTTGATTTCTCACCATTTTATTTTACTTTATTTTATTTTCGTTTTTTCACCTCCTTTTCTTCTGCCCGATTCTGCGTTACTTCACATCACATTCCATCATTTTATCTTACTTTAAATGAACAAGATAAACTTGAATAAGCCATATGAATATCTTATTTCATATTCTATAATATAACATAATCGTTGTTACTGTATCCATTTCTTACTCTATTCCGTATTATAATCTTCAGTTTTTTCTCAACTTTGCTAATTTCTCTTTTGAACCCAACAACTCTATGAACTACAAAACTGAGCTCAATCTCTAAATCTGAAATAATTCAGATTGCACCATACTCCATCTAGCGCGCCTCAGACCTCTAAGTAATAAGCCAACTTAGTACACATAGAAGAGCTCAGAGAATACTCTGTTCTCCATTCTCTACACCTCGACTACTACTCCCATAGTATCAAGTAATACATGCAGCCTTCATTCCCCATACAATTCACACGAAGCCGACAATTACCTCTCTAAACCCACAAATACCTATCACCACTGGCACTGGTCTCTCCCGTACTCTCTCCTTCCTCCAGTCTCTGGCCCATAACTGTCCCCTCTGCAATTCATTAGGGAGCCGAGCTGCCTGCACCAACATATTACTGGGCTGGCTGAGCATCCCTGCTATCTCAGCTTTCTCATTGCTTATCTCCCCTAGGATGCCTCGCTTTCAATAGATGGATGGCAGCTTCATCTCGCGCGCACGCGTCCAATTTGCTCCCGTTTTGATGCTCCTGATACTGCTGCTGCTGTTGCTGTTGCTCTTGGTCGTGTTGCTGTAGCCGTTTCCGTTTCTCTTCGTCCTCACACGCTCTATTGCTCTTGCTCGTCACAGGTATTCTTAATACTTATTTATTTATTTATCTATTCGTTGTTGATTGGATTCCCTCTTGTTTCTCCTCTTTCTACTACTGCTGTTGCTGTTTCTACTCCTATTATCTTCAAACTTCTAATGCTTACTTATGTATATTTTTCTTGATATTAGTGTCTTGATTTTTTTCATAGCTTATTAGTCGTTGGTTAGTTCGTGCTACACATAGTAATATTTTTTCCTATTTCCCCTCTGCTGCTGTATTTGATTCTCCTGTTTCTATTCACTATATTCGCACTATCGTCATATATTCTATCCTTCTACTGACTGCTAGTCTTCCTACTAGACTTGTTTTTTATTGATTCTTAGGTTTTGAAGATGAATATTTCTTTGTGATTAGTAAATCTTCTCTCCCATTTTCTTTTTTTTTTCATCTTGAGGTTTCACTTTATTTCTATTCTGACAAAACTAATACTACCACTTCACTTTTCACAGATAATGTTGCTCATAATTTGGGGTCTTTCTTGTTTTTGCTAGTTTATTTATTGCTGAAAGGACAATTTTCTAATGTATCTAGTGATCTTATATTCCTACATTTCCTCTCTACCTCTCCCTCTTCCTCCCCCTCTCCCTCTCCCTCTTCCTCCCCCTCTCCCTCTTCCTCTCCCTTTCTCATATTATTAATTATTTACATTGTAAATAACCATCGTATAAAAATTAAAACAAGTATTTGACTTGATTTGACTCCCCCCCCTCTCTCTCTCTCTCTCTCTCTATCTCTCTCAATTGTCTTGTTGAGGGAGATCGAATATAAAGTACTCTAAGGCTCAATTTTAGGACCAATCTTTAATTTATATAAATTATATGTCCATTTTTCAAAAGAATATATTTTGGTCCAGTATGCACTTGGCACGCAGATAGTTTTGACAGGGAAAGTTCAGGAATTGAATGACTTGAAAAAACGTGGCAAAAACGCGTTACAACAATCTAAGTAATGTTTTCAGATAAATTGTTCGAATGTGAACGAACAAAAATTACAATGTATATTCATCGGCTCACGTCAATTTCTATTTCGAATTCCGTTAGATGTAAAATTATATCTGGAAAGACCGCTATTATACCGTCCCACTCATTAAAGAAATTATATATATATATATATATATATATATATCTATATATATATATATATATATATATAAATATGTATATATATATATATATATATATATATATATATATATATATATTGATCAATACTTGCTGTTTGACATCCATATTAACAATATATCTCGTAAAATAAATGGCATCTCAATTACTCTAAACAGTATAAAATACAGGATTGACAGGATATTTGGATTGATTATTGATTAAGCTTCAGTTCTAGGCATAACAAATTATTGTTCTCGTGTGTAGGTAGTGACAAAAGAACAACTTGAACGAGCCCAAAACCTAGAAAAAATTACAGCAAAGGTCGCTCAAGAAAAAGCCAGAAAATATGACAAATTAACTCCAATTCTTAAGGATCTTGAGTGGTTGATTGGTTAAAAAAAATAGTATTTAATACATGTGTATTTACATACAATATTTTTAATAATTTGTTGCCTGACAGGATTTTTTTTTATTAATATTTAACAACTAAACTCCGCAGCAGACCTACACGACAATGCAAAAACCTATTTGTAGCAATCACAACAACCAATATGGAAGCAAGAGCGATTACGATAAAGGTAGCCAAAATTTGAAACACAATTCCAGTCTCTATACAGAACCTGCCAACATTAAAAGCTTTTAAAGACAAATTAAAGGAAAAAATTCTTGACCCATAATATAAAAGAAATGTCTTTTGAGACATTAGATTAATATGTGTAAAATGTTTGTCACATTCGTATGTCAGAGAATGATTGTTTGCATTGTTTGTATGTTTGTTGATGAATGTTTGCTAAGATATTAAGTTACGAATGTGACCATTTGCTGTTTTATGAAAACTTAATTTTTTTCAGTGTATACTTTCTAATACACTATCAATTCTAAATTGTGTTAATAGTAGACTTATTATTTGTATGTTTTGAATATGATACATGTTTACCAAATTATGTAGTATACCGAGTATTCATTCGTAATGTTATCTATGAAAATTAATTTTAGGTTTTATTCGTAAGCCTTTTATGTACAGACGTTATAATTAATGAGCGCTTCGTACAGTGTGTGTGTGTGTGTGTGTGTGTGTGTGTGTGTGTGTGTGTGTGTGTGTGTGTGTGTGTGTGTGTGTGTGTGTGTGTGTGTGTATTCACCTTAGTCTTTTGGATCACGTGTTGGACTCGTGATCGACAGCTATTTCCCTCCCGGAAGAGAGCTCAGAGCTCGTATGACCGATCTATGGGTAATGCTATGACCTTTCACACACACACACCCAACTCCTCGCCCACGAGAGTCAAAGTAACGACCCGAAGCGCAGCGATACCGAAATAATTTCGTCCCTGGGCAGGATTCGAACCAGCTACTGCGAGCACCACCGTACTTCCCAGTAAAGCGCTCTACCAACCGCGCTACCGAGTGTGTGTGTGTGTGTGTGTGTGTGTGTGTGTGTGTGTGTGTGTGTGTGTGTGTGTGTGTGTGTGTGTGTGTGTGTGTGTGTGTGTGTGTGTGTGTGTGTGTGTGTGTGTATGTGTGTGTGTGCGCGCGCGCGTGTGTGTGTATGTGTGAACAGATTATTCTTTATGGTTTTAGATGTAATTTTTAAATATCATTTATATTAATGTTGTTTATTTGTGCTTGAGATCCACTATTTAAGACAAGAAAAATGTAGATGTTGCTTGAACGCCAGATATCATAATCATTACTGACGGTGCGCCCACGTTTTATATCGGAATACTGTAATTCTGCTAAATTAAAATATATACACTTTTATCATTGTACATATCATTTACTACTTATTTTGTGAAGTGAATAGCCGTTGCCTAAAAATGGAAATGAATATTTTATTGACTCCCTCTTCCCCTTCTCTTTCTATGTCTATCTCTGCCTGTCTCTTTGTATCTCTATCTCTGTCTCTATCCGTTTGTCTTTCTCTCTTTCTGCCTCTGTCTTTGTCTGTCTGTCTCTCTGTCTCTCTGTCTCTGTGTTTCTCTGTGTCTGTCTGCTCCCTGTCTGCCTCTCTGCCTGTCTGTCTGTCTATCTGGCTGTTTTTATCTTCGTCTCTTTCTGTTTGTCTGTCCGTCTCTGTCTACATCTGTCTGTCTGTCTGTCTGTCTGTCCGTCTCTGTCTATCACTGTCTGTCTCACTGTCTGTCTCTCTGCCTGTGTCTGTCTCTCTGCCTGTCTATATGTATGTCTTTGTCTATTTCTGTCTCTCTGTCTCTTTCTGTCTGTCCGTCTCTGTCTATCTCTCTGTCTCACTGTCTGTCTCTCTGTCTGTCTCTGTGTCTGTCTCTCTGCCTGTGTCCGTCTCTCAGTCTCTATCTGTGTGTTTGTCCGTTTCCGTCTGTCTGTGTCTGTCTGCCGTCTCTTTCTCTCTGTCTGTTTCTCTGTCTATCTGTCTGTCTTTGTCTATGTCTATCTGTCTCTGTCTGTCTGTCTGTCTGTCTGCCTCTATGTATCTGTCTCTGTATCTGTCTCCGTCTTTGTCTTCCTCTGTGTCTTTGTCTCTGCCTCTGTCT
>NW_027467715.1:851321-853821 GCF_046742065.1 Oratosquilla oratoria
CACCAGCTGTGAGATGGAGCTTGTGTGGGATCAAGTAACAGGAGTTTATTGATTTTATTCTGGCTTAATGTAGGTGGATTTTATGCTGCTGATAGCGTGGCCCCTGGTCTGGACCCGTTTCGGAATAAAACGAAAAGGATTGGTTTTGTGCTTGAAGCTGCATTTTCAATGATTTAATTTTGTAGTATTTGTTTGAACGTTTAGTTACACATTTCTGGCGGGGAGAAAGAAAAGATGGAGAAAAAGAGACAGACAGGCAGAGGGACGAGAAGGGAAAGGGAGAGGGAAAGGGAGAGGGAAAGGGAGAGGGAAAGGCAGAGGGAAAGGCAGAGGGAAAGGGAGAAAGAAAGGGAGAGGGAAAGGGAGAGGGAAAGGGAGAGGGAAAGGGAGAGGAACAGGTGAGAGAGAGGAACAGGTGAGAGAGAGAGAGAGCAACAGATGAGAGAGGAACAGGTGAGAATGAGTGTGAGGTAGAGATAAAGAGAGAGAGAGATATGGGGAAGAGAGAGAGGGGGGAAGAGAGACAGAGAAGGAGAGGGAGAGAGAGGGAGAGAGAAAGAGATAGAGAGGGAAAGAGAGAGAGAGAGGAGTAGGTGAGAGCGAGAGAGAGAGGAACAGGAGAGAGAGAGGAACAGGTGAGAGAGAGGAACAGGTGAGAGTGAGAGAGAGAGAGAGAGAGTGAGAGGAACAGGTGTGTGCGTGTGTGTGTGTGTGTGTGTGTGTGTGTGTGTGTGTGTGTGTGTGTGTGTGTGTGTGTGTGTGTGTGAGAGAGAGAGAGAGAGAGAGAGAGATAGAGAGAGAGAGAGAGAGAGAGAGAGAGAGAGAGAGATAAAGAGAGAGGGCAGATAACGACTATTTGAGCTACAATATTGATTAGCACTATTTCACAAACATATTAAAGTAGAAAGAAGCCATAAACAGAAGAAAAAGGGAGAAAGTCAACACGAGTGAGAACATGTAGAAACGAGTAAGAGAGCGAGTTAGAGTGATGTGAGGAAAGAGAGTGGAAGAGAGAAAAGAGAGCGAGTTAGAGTGATGTGAGGAAAGAGAGTGGAAGAGAGAAAAGAGAGAGCGAGTTAGAGTGATGTGAGAAAAGAGTGGAAGAGAGAAAAGAGAGCGAATTAGAGTGATGTGAGGAAAGAGTGGAAGAGAGAAAAGAGAGAGCGAGGTAGAGTGATGCGAGGAAA
Source organism: Oratosquilla oratoria (assembly GCF_046742065.1). NCBI lineage: Eukaryota > Metazoa > Arthropoda > Malacostraca > Stomatopoda > Squillidae > Oratosquilla > Oratosquilla oratoria. The sequence goes on from NW_027467715.1 coordinate 852,509, forward strand.
GAGAGTGGAAGAGAGAAAAGAGAGAGCGAGGTAGAGTGATGTGAGGAAAGAGTGTGGAAGAGAGGAAAGAGAGAGCGAGTTAGAGTGATGTGAGGAAAGAGTGGAAGAGAGGAAAGAGAGAGCGAGTTAGAGTGATGTGAGGAAAGAGTGTGGAAGAGAGAAAAGAGAGCGAGTTAGAGTGATGAGGAAAGAGTGTGGAAGAGATAAAAGAGAGAGCGAGTTGGAGTGATGTGAGGAAAGAGAGTGGAAGAGATAAAAGAGAGAGCGAGTTAGACTGATGTGAGGAGAGTGGAAGAGATAAAAGAGAGAGCGAGTTGGAGTGATGTGAGGAAAGAGAGTGGAAGAGATAAAAGAGAGAGCGAGTTAGAGTGATGTGAGGAAAGAGAGTGGAAGAGATAAAAGAGAGAGCGAGTTAGAGTGATGTGAGGAAAGAGAGTGGAAGAGATAAAAGAGAGAGCGAGTTAGAGTGATGTGAGGAAAGAGAGTGGAAGAGAGGAAAGAGAGAGCGAGTTAGAGTGATGTGAGGAAAGAGAGTGGAAGAGATAAAAGAGAGAGCGAGTTAGAGTGATGAGGAAAGAGTGTGGAAGAGATAAAAGAGAGAGCGAGTTAGAGTGATGTGAGGAAAGAGAGTGGAAGAGATAAAAGAGAGAGCGAGTTAGAGTGATGTGAGGAAAGAGAGTGGAAGAGATAAAAGAGAGAGCGAGTTAGAGTGATGTGAGGAAAGAGAGTGGAAGAGATAAAAGAGAGAGCGAGTTAGAGTGATGTGAGGAAAGAGAGTGGAAGAGATAAAAGAGAGAGCGAGTTAGAGTGATGTGAGGAAAGAGTGGAAGAGAGGAAAGAGAGAGCGAGTTAGAGTGATGTGAGGAAAGAGAGTGGAAGAGAGAAAAGAGAGCGAGTTAGAGTGATGAGGAAAGAGTGTGGAAGAGAGAAAAGAGAGCGAGTTAGAGTGATGTGAGGAAAGAGAGTGGAAGAGATAAAAGAGAGAGCGAGTTAGAGTGATGTGAGGAAAGAGAGTGGAAGAGATAAAAGAGAGAGCGAGTTAGAGTGATGTGAGGAAAGAGAGTGGAAGAGATAAAAGAGAGAGCGAGTTAGAGTGATGTGAGGAAAGAGAGTGGAAGAGATAAAAGAGAGAGCGAGTTAGAGTGATGTGAGGAAAGAGTGTGGAAGAGAGGAAAGAGAGAGCGAGTTAGAGTGATGTGAGGAAAGAGAGTGGAAGAGAGGAAAGAGAGCGAGTTAGAGTGATGAGGAAAGAGTGTGGAAGAGAGAAAAGAGAGCGAGTTAGAGTGATGTGAGGAAAGAGAGTGGAAGAGATA
>NW_027467715.1:863821-873821 GCF_046742065.1 Oratosquilla oratoria
GGTGTTGATGGTGATGTTGGTGACGGTGATGATGATTATGGTGTTGATGATGTTGGTGACGGTGGTTGTGGTGGTGATGGTGGTGATGGTGATGGTGGTGATGGTGATGGTAGTGGTGACGGTGTTGTTGTTTTTGTGGTATCACCGAAATCACCAATAAAACAAAACAAAAACAAAACAAAAATCCCCAACTTCATTCATTACCTTTACCCAACACCGGACAACCCAAATCCACCAACAAACCCAACATCCTGGAAGCGAGTTAACCTCATTTATTCCATTAACTTAACTAAACCAACATTAAACCAACATCACAAACGAAGCGAATCAACGAGAATTCTGACAAAACGTTATCAGCGTTCATCACCATCAATATCCTTTTCATTTCATTTCAATTTCGGGACGAAATGTGCCTAAATATTCGGGTACAGATAAACTCATACATGTGAGATCAATTTAAGTGCAAATGCTGAGTTGGTCTTGTCTATTTCTTTTTCATTTATTCTCGAAGCCCTTGATCCCGTCTCCCTCTTCAACCCCTATGTGAATGATGGGGTTGGCTGCAACCTATCGGGTGCTTGAGGCTTACCTAGGGTGAAGGAGGAGGAGGAGAAGGAGGAGGAGTTGGTTGGCTGCAACCTATCGTTTGCTTGAGGCTTACCTGTGGTGGAGGAGGAGGAGGAGTAAGAGGAGGAGGTTGGCTGCAACCTATCGGGTGCTTGAGGCTTACCTGGGGAGGAGGAGAAGGAGGAGGAGGAGGAGGAGGAGTAAGACGAGGAGCAAGAGGAGGTTAGCTCCAACCTATCGGGTACTTGAGGCTTACCTAGGGTGGAGGAGGAGGAGGAGGAGGAGGAGGAGGAGGAAGAGGAGGAGGAGCAAGACTAGGAGCAAGAGGAAGAGGTTGGCTCCAACCTATCGGGTGCTTGAAGCTTACCTGGGGTGGAGGAGGAGGAGGAGGAGAAGGAGGAGGAGGAGAAGGAGGAGAAGGAGGAGAAGGAGGAGGAGGAGGTGGTTGGCTGCAACCTATCGGGTGCTTGAGGCTTACCTGTGTTGGAGGAGGAGGAGGAGGAGGAGGAGTAAGAGGAGGAGGTTGGCTGCAACCTATCGGGTGCTTGAGGCTTACCTGGGGTGGAGGAGGAGGAGGAGGAGGAGGAGGAGGAGGAGCAAGACGAGTAGCAAGAGGAGGAGGTTGGCTCCATCCTATCGGGTGCTTGAGAGCTTACCTGGGGTGGAGGAGGAGGAGGAAGGAGGAGGAGGAGTAGGAGGAGGAGGAAGAAAAGGAGCATGAGGAGGAGCAAGAGGAGGTTGGTTGCAACCTATCGGGTGCTTGAGGCTTACTTGGGGTGGAGGAGGAGGAGGAGGAAGAAGAGGAGCAAGAGGATGAGCAAGAAGAGGAGGTTGGCTCCAACCTATCGGGTGCTTGAGGCTTACCTGGGGTAGAGGAGGAGGAGGAGGAAGAGGAGGAGGAAGGGAGGAGTAAGAGGAGGATGTTGGCTGTAACCTATCGGGTGCTTGAGGCTTACCTGGGGTGGAGGAGGAGGAAGAAGAAGAGGAGCAAGAGGAGGAGCAAGAAGAGGAGGTTGGCTGCAACCTATCCGATGCTTGAGGCTTACCTGGGGTGGAGGAGGAGGAGGAGGAGGAGGAAGTAGGAGGAGGAAGAAAAGGAGGAAGAGTATGAGGAAGAGGAGGAAGATGACAAGGAAGAGGATGAAGATGAGGAGGAAGAGGAAGAGAAAGAAGAGGAGAAAGGAGATGGAAGAGGATGAGGAGAAAGTAGAGAAGAAAGGAGAAGGAAGAAGAGGAGAAGGAACAGGGGGAGGAAGAGGAGAAGGTGGAGAAGGAGAAAGCGGAAGAGGATTAGAAAGAGGTGGAGAACGGAGGAAAAGGAGGAGGCTGAGGAGGAAGATAAGGAGGTTTAGGAAGAAGAGGAGATGGAGGAGGAAGAGGAGTAAGAGGAGGTGGAGGAGGAAGATGAGGGGTAAGATGAGGAGGGAGGAAAAAGAGGAGGTGGAAGAAGAGGAGGAAGAGGAGGAAGAGAAGGAAAAGGAAGAATAAGAGGAAGAGAAGGAAAAAGAGGAGGAAGAAGAGAAGGAGGAACAGGAGGAAGAAGAGGAGGGAGAAGAGAAAGAGGAAGAGGAGGAAGAACAAGAGGAGGAAAAAGAAGAGAAAAAAGAAGAGGAGGAAGAAGAAGAGGAGGAAGAGGAAGAGGAAGACGACGTGATCGCCGTCGACGTCGTCCTCATCATCATCGTCGTCGTCGTCGTCGTCTTCGTCTTCGTCTTCGTCGTCACAGTAATTCAACAACGTCAAAATGACGACCTTTTCTTCTCAGTCATTCTTTTCCGAAAAAAGACAAAAAAAAATTTATCCTGTTTCATTCCATCATACATTTTCTTTTTTCGTTTCTTATTCTATTCCATTTATCATCATCTACTTCCCTTTCTTCATTTTCTCCCATTTTCTCCTTTTCTTTTTTATCAATCCACTCCCTCTTTCCTTTCTCTGTCTCCTTCATTCCCTCCCTTCTCTCTCCTTTCCTTTCCTCTCCTTTTCCCTTCTTACCTTTCCTATTGTCCCTCCTCCCCTTTCGCATTCCCCAATTTCTTTCTCATCCTACCTTTCCCATTCCCCCCTTCACTTCACATTCCTCATCCTCCCCTTCCCATTCCCCCTTTCCTTCCTATTCCCTCCTCCCCTTCCCATTCCCCCCTTTCCTTCACATTCCTCATCCTCCCTTTCCCATTCCCCCTTTCCTTCCCATTCCCCCTCTTTCCTTTCCATTCCCCCTTCTCCCCTTCCCATTTCCCCTTTCCTTCACATTCCCCCCTTTCCTTCCCATTCCTCCTCCTTCCCGTCCCCCCCTTTGCTTCCCATTAACCCTCTTCCCTGTCCCATTCCCCTTTCCTTTTCACCCCTCCTCCTCTTCCCATCCCCCCTCCTCTTCCCATTCCCCCCCGTTTCCTTCCCATTTCCCCTTCCCATTCCTCCTCCTCTCCCTCCCATTCCCCCTTTCCTTCTCATTACCCCTCTCCTTCCTATTCCCCCTCTCCTTCCCTTTCCCCCTTTTCTCGTCTCTCCTTTCCTCCCCTTTCCTTTTCTCCCTTTCCTTTTCTTCCTTTCCTTTCCTCCCCTCTCTTTCCTCCCCTTTTTCCTTCCCACTCATTTCCCCCTCTCATTTCCTCCCCTCTCTTTTCCTTCCCTGTCATTTACCCCCCTTTCCTTTCCTCTCATTTCCCTCCCTCTCCTTTTTTCTCCCTCTCCTTTCCTTCCCTCTCTTTTCACTTCCTCTCCTTTCACTTCCTCTCTTTCCACTTCCTCTCCTTTCGCTTCCTCTCTTTTCTCTTCCTCTCCTCTCCCTAACTCTCCTTTCCTTCACTCTCCTTCCACTTCCACTCCTCTCCCTAACTCTCCTTTCCTTCACTCTCCTATCTTAATTTCCTCTCCCCAATTCTCCTCCTATTCTTTTTTTTTTCCTTTACACATTTCTCTCTCATTATATTCCTTCCCCACCTCCCTCTCCTCTCCTTCTTCCTCCTTTCCCTTCCTCTCTTTTCTTTCTCCTGCCCTTACCTCTTCTATTTTAATCTCTTCTCCCCAAACTCTTCCTACTTTTCTCTCTCTTTCCTCTACATAATTCCTTCTTATTCTACATAATTCCTTTTCATTGTATTCCTTTCCTCCTCCTCCCACTCCTCTCCCCTCCTTCCCTTCCTCTCCCTCTCCTCTCCTCCCTCCCCTCCCCTTCTCTTCCCTTCACCTCGCTCTTCTCCTCTTCCCCTCCTCAGACCCTTCACGTCCTCTGCAGGAAAGCCCCCCCCCCGCTCACCCTTTCGGCAGAAGCTCTCAGCAGAGGATTCTCTTGCCATTCATTTGGTAATTACAGACGAGACTCCTGATGTCACATTCGCGAGCCAACTCGTCGCCTCAGCGTCTTGATTTAAACCGATGCTTTATATAATGCTTCGCCATCTTGGATCTTGGGTGGATGTGTATGTGTGTGTAGGTGCATATATGTGTGGATTTATGCATGTATATATGCATGTATAAATTTATATATGAATGCATGCATGTATGTACTGTATGTACGAGTATGTATGTACTTTATGTACGAGTATGTACATATGTATGCATGTATGTATGCATGCTTGTATATATAGATGTGCACAAACACACACACACACATACACACACACACACACACACACACACACACACACACACACACACATACACACACACACACATACACACAGTGTGCATACAGGTAGATATCCGAAAGGGAAGGAGTTAAAAGATTCATCAGGTCAAAATTCAGAGAAGGTCAAAAAAGAAAACAATAAAAAAAGGAGGGAGGTCGATATTATGTGCATTGTTAAAGGTCGGAAGGTTAGAAGAGAGGTCAGTATCATAAACTTGAGACAGATACGAAACTGAACTGGGGAGAGATGTCAAAGAACGTATAGATCAAACTGACCTGAGGTCAGAAGGCTTCGAGGCGAGGAGGAGGTGGTGGGAGGAGGTGGGGGAATGAGAAGGAAGGGGAGGAGGGGAGGGGAGGAGGGGAGGGGGATAGGAGGGGAGGGGAGGAGGGGAGGGGAGGAGGAGAGGGGGAGGAGAGGAGGGGAGGAGATGGGGAGGAGGGGGGAGGAGATGGGGAGGAGGGGAGTGGAGGAGATGAGGAGGAGGGGAAGGGGAGGACGATGGAGGAGGATGGGAGGGGAGGAGAATGGGGGAGCGAGGGGAGGGGAAGGAGATGGGGACAGGGCGAGGAGAGGGAGCGAAGATAGGCGGAGGAGGCGGAGGACGGATGAGATGGTCGAGGAGCGGGCCCACGGGGAGGAGATGGTTTAGGATGGGCGTGAGTCTCTGGAGAGGATGGCGAGACAGGTGCGGGAGCAGGTAGGAAATAGGGCATGGATGTCGGGCGGGGGCCAGCGGTAGGGCCTTTTTCCGTCTTTCCTGTGGTTAGGTTCTTACTGTCGTCGGGTCCAGGCTGCGTATGGTCGGCAGCTCCTGCTTGCTTCAGCCGTGTCCTCTCTGTCCTGCCGTATGAGTGGGGGTCGGCCGCAGGCCAACGTCGTGCAGCCTTCCGGACCCATGTTCTGTTTTCTTGGCCGCTGCGGCCGGCCCCTTGCGTGCTCGTGCCGTTACGCTTCGTTCTTCCCTACCGTTCAACCAAATCTTCATCGTCCTTCTCCGCTTGCACCGCTGCTCGTCTCAGTCTTCTCTTCTTCTTCCGGCGCTGCCCTTCTTCCACTTCGCCCAGTCTCCAATTTACCTCCGCCATTCGCGTGCCTTTCCTCCGCGCCCTCTGGCCCCACCCTTACCCACACGTCTTCTCCCTCTGTCGGCTCCTCTCCGCGCCATCTTCCCCAGCTGCTTTCTGCCGCCCTTGTGCTGACGTCCTGTGGCCCCATCAGCCGCGCCCTGTATTTTCCCTCGTTGCCCCCCGTCTGTGGCCCCCCTTGTTGTGTCGTTGACACTCTCCCTTATTTCTGCTTCCTCGGGCCGTATTTTCAGCCCTTCCCCTTGTCCAATTCCCTGATGATTCCTGCTTCTATTTGCCTTCTTCTAGTTTCCTTCTTCCTCCCCTCCTGTCCTCAGCTTCCCCCATTCCCCATTTTCCTCCTCTGTCCGGCCCTGTCCGCTCTTCCCCGGCTGTCTTCCTTCCCTCGGCTCTTCCTCCTGTCTATTTGCGCTTCTTCCTCTTTCGACTTTCCTTCGTCCCTTTCTACTCTCCTCTGCTTTCAATCCTGCAGCCCCAAGCCCCATCCCCATCGCTTCACTCTTCTCCTTCGCCGCTCCTCGCTCCTCGGCGGCCTGCTTCGCGGCCTCGTACCATGCTTACAATCCCCCGTGCGGTAGTCTGACGCCTCTTCCTCCGGCATTGTGGGGCCTTCGTCCGCTGTAGAGTGTCCTCCTCTTGCGCCTCTTCTATCTTCCTTCTCCCTCGGCGTGCTCCTATCAGTTCCGTCTTCGCTCTTAGATTTTCCTTCGTCCTCGTTCCGGTCCTGCCTTCTTTCCCTTATATTCCCCTTCTTCCCCCACACGTCTTTACTCCGCTTCCTCTTCATTTGCCTTCTTCCTCTTTCTATCCTCCTGCCTTCCGCTTCTATTTGCCTTCCTCCCCGGCTTCTTCGGGCTTTTCTCCTCTTCCTCTTGCCGATTTTTCTTCGGCTCTCTGCGGCTCCTTCAAATAGTGTGTAGTGCCCAAACCACTCCACAACCCAACGACCAATGTACGGACCGGTTCTCGCCGGAACACTCCTCCCACATGCCCCAACCACCACCCCACATAATCCTGGCCCCTACACGGGTCCACCCGTTAAGCAAAAGACCACACATGGTTCCCCACGCGACCTCCAGTTCCAGGACTTACAAGAAGAACACAGACTACGACGATTAAGGCAGCCAGAGAACTTGGCCCAAGCTCACCTTTTCTATCACCATAATCTAAGTACAGATCGAACTATTCATTTACTCTATTTAAAAGAACATCTAAAAAATTCTTCTACTACTTGTTAACTTATTCAAACCAGTTAACATATACTTTTATTTATTTGTTTACATATATCTTATAAAACCCCCATCACCCAGAAATTGAACATAGAATAATTTAATATGTGTCAAATGGTATTGTCAATCGTTTGACGTAAGTGAAATGCTACTTGCCGGTGCGAGGGATGGGAATGCCAGGCATCCGTTCGACCTACAAATCCCATTACCAACTCTCTCACTCGTCCTTCTCATCCATTATTTTTATTTTTGGTATCTTACCCTTTTAATTATTCTCGTCTCTTTTTGTAAATTCTATCCTTTCTTTTATATTATCTCTTATCTCTAACTCATTTATCTATTTATTCCTATTTAGCTTATTTATTCTTATTATTCTGATGTCTGAAATTCTGAATTTTTATTCCTTTTCCCTACATCTTTCATCCACTCACTTGCTCCTCCCTTTATTTCCTTCTTCCTCCTCACCTCCTCCCTTCCATCCTCCCCCTGTCTTGAATTTCCTCTGTTTCCTCCTTACCCCATCACCCATCTTTGTCTCTACTTCCCTCCCTCCCTCTCCCTTCTCTTTCCTACCTCCTACCCTCATTCCCACCCCTCCTTCCTTTCTCTTTCCCTCCCCCTCTCCTCCTTCTCTCAGCGTCCCTCTCCTCACCTTCTCTCCTCCGTCTCTCTCCTCTCCCTCCTCTCCTCCCCCTTCTCTCCCTCACGCACATTCCTCTCTCTCCATTTCTCTCCCCTCGTCTCTTTCCCCAGTATGGTCCCATTGACTATATGCGTTGTATCTAGATAGATACTCTTTAAGAAGGGTTTTAGTGGACACCTCCTAATGGACCGCGGTACCACGCAGCAATTCTTGTAATGGGCCTGAAGAAGACTGGATAAGAACCTCTTTAACAATCTCCTCTTTTCAAATCTTTACGACTCCTCTTTAATGCTCTTTCCTCTCCCACCTCCCCTCTCATCTCCATCCCTTGCCTTGCTCTCCCCTCCCCCTACTGGCATGGGAACTGGCCCCTAGTGTAAGGACACTTACGGCTCCCCTGTAGTCTCGTTCCATTCTTATTTTGCTTATGCCTCCACAATTCCCGCGGCTCATCTCTTTCTTATTCATATCTTCTCTTTCCATTTGTCATTCCATCTATCGTTTCGGTCTGTCCAACTTTTGGTATAATTAACCCCAGTTTTCACTTTCAACTTTCGTTCTCTCCTATCCCTCGCTTTCACTCCCTCTCTCACCTCTTTCTCCCCCTCGCTCTCCTCTTCCCCCCTCTTCACTCCCTATCCCTCACTTCTCTCCCTCTTCACTCCCCGCCCTCTCTCTCCCTATGCCTCTCTTCCCTCTCCCTCTCCTCACTCATTCTCCTTCCCTCTCACCGCTCTATCCCAATCCCCCTTTCTCTTACTCTACACTCGAACTCTCCCTCTATCAACCTCCCTCCTCATCTTTCCTCTCCTCTTGGTCCATGTCCATTTCCCTCCCATCCATCTCCCTCTCTCCCTCTGTCTCTCTCCTCCCTCCCCCAGTCCCTCCTCCCTCCCTCTCTACTTCCCCTCTCCCCTCCCCTCACACCCTCCCTCCCTCTTTTCCCTCTCCCTCTCTCTCTCTTTTCCCTCCTCCCCTCTCTCCTCCTCTCCTCCCTCCCTCACGTCTCCCTCCCTCTACTCTCTCTCCTCACCCTCTCTCTCTCCCTCCCCCCTCTCTTCTCTCTCTCCCTCCCTTCGCTCTCATCCCGTCCCCTCTCACTCTCCTCCTCCCCCTCCCAGCCACCTCCCTCCAGCCCCGAGCCACCCTCACCTCTCCATTAAGCCTCAACCGTCTCCAACTTCTCTCTCACCAGCCGTCCTCCTACAACTCACTTCGCTAATCCACCTCCTCCTCCTTTACTCTCGCTCAAAACTCTCCCTCCTTCCTCTTCTCTCCTTCCTTTTGGACCTTTCCCTTCCCTCTCCCCATCCCCTCCCCCTCTATCTTCTTCCCTCTTCTCTCTTCCCTCTCTCCCCTTCTCGTCCTATCCTCACTCCCTCTTTCTTCTTTCCTCCCTCTCCTCTCCCCATTTCCCTCCACTGACCCTACAGCCTCCCTCTCCCTCCTCTTTCACACCCTCCCCCTTTTCCTCACCCCTTCCTTCCTCTCAACGCACGAAAGCCACTCTCCTCACTTCCTCCTTCTCTCTCTCATCTCGGTATCCTTTCCACACTGTCCCTAATTCCTCAACAGCTAAGCCTTTCATCCCCTTCACCCCTTCCACCCAAATCTCCCCATTCCGCCCTCTCCCCCCTCCCGTCCTCCTCTCCCCTATCCTACCTCCAAACCCTAATATCACATTTTAAAATTCATCTCCCCTTCACACCCTTCCCATCTCCCAACAACCCTCGCACTTTTCCCATCCTCCTATCTTCCCCACCCTTTCTCGCCCTTTTCCCTTCCCCCCTCCCCTCTCTCTCCTCCCCCCTCCATACTCTTCACCCTACTCCCTTGCCTTTCCTCTTCCCTCCCTCACGCTGCTAGCCTCCCTTCCTCTCCCACCACTCTTCCTCTACATGTCCCCCATTCCTTTAGCCTTCCCATCGCAGCTGAATACTCCCGTACAGTGAATCTGAAATTTTCCACGATTCTGTATCCTCACATCAACTTATTCAATGAAATGAGAAGATGAATAACATATTCTTTATGAATATATCTACAAATAATTCTGTCATAGTATTTCTTAAAATCCAACAAGACAAAATTCATACTTATTTTGATATCTGATTCATGAAAAAGGAAAGTTTTTCCTAATTAACCGAAAAACGTAAACTCCAAAGAACCACATCTTTCAAAAATAATCATTTGTTGTAGAAGAATTGGTTTTCTGTGCAATTAAACATGAACTGTTTTCTTATGGTTGCTCTTGAAATACTTTAACACAAGCTAAAATAAAGCTTGGAAAATGTGAACGTCCGTACATATTTGTGAATGACAGCTAATTGGATATGAACATAAATGCTATCAAAGTGTACTTTTTAATGCGCTCTTCAAGCAACCCACAGCCTCCTTAAATATTTTAGGAGTTCTTAAGATAAAACCCATTCAGACAAGAGGTACACAAACCCATATTTAAGGTTTGTCTTTGGTGGTTTTATTTGATGTTTATCAAACCCAAAAGTTTAGATACCTAAACATCAAAGACACATGTAATGCAGTAGTCCGTCAACCACGTTCCCAGCCATGGATCAAAACCCAGCCTAGTTTGAGAAAATGATGTCCAAATTTTTGAGTGGGGATAAAGATTGAAGCACACACCAACAACTTCAAAGAAGGACCAATTTCCAGTCTGTTGCCCAAATGGATTTGGCGTCCTGTGAATCCACTATTTTTAGTGGTTCTGTTACATAACTCGTTGATAACTACTGTCATAAGGTCCTCGTTAATACTAAAGCAGAAGGTAATACTTGACATATGTTCACACCACAGACGCGCGCTGCCGCGCACACAACACACAAC
>NW_027467715.1:881321-913821 GCF_046742065.1 Oratosquilla oratoria
CTCACACACACACAACCTCACACACACACAACTTCACACACACACAACCTCACACACACACAACCTCACACACACACAACCTCACACACACACAACCTCACACACACACAACCTCACACACACACAACCTCACACACACACAACCTCACACACACACAACCTCACACACACACAACCTCACACACACACACAACCTCACACACACACAACCTCACACACACACCTCACACACACACAACCTCACACACACACACAACCTCACACACACACAACCTCACACACACACAACCTCACACACACACAACCTCACACACACACAACCTCACACACACACCTCACACACACACAACCTCACACACACACAACCTCACACGCACAGAACCTCACACACACACAACCTCACACACACACACAACCTCACACACACACAACCTCACACACACACAACCTCACACACACACAACCTCACACACACACAGCCTCACACACACACAACCTCACACACACACAACCTCACACACACACAACCTCACACACACACAACCTCACACACACACAACCTCACACACACACAACCTCACACACACACAACCTCACACACACACAACCTCACACACACACAACCTCACACACACACAACCTCACACACACACAACCTCACACACACACAACCTCACACACACACAACCTCACACACACACAACCTCACACACACACAACCTCACACACACACAACCTCACACACACACAACCTCACACACACACAACCTTACACACACACAACCTCACACACACACCTCACAATCACACAATCACACAATCACACAATCACACAATCACACACACAACCTCACACACACACAACCTCACACACACACAACCTCACACACACACAACCTCACACACACACAACCTCACACACACACAATCACACACACACAACCTCACACACACACAACCTCACACACACACACAACCTCACACACACACAACCTCACACACACACAGCCTCACACACACACAACCTCACACACACACAACCTCACACACACACAACCTCACACACACACAACCTCACACACACACAACCTCACACACACACAGCCTCACACACACACAACCTCACACACACACAACCTCACACACACACAACCTCACACACACACAGCCTCACACACACACAACCTCACACACACACAACCTCACACACACACAACCTCACACACACACAACCTCACACACACACAACCTCACACACACACAACCTCACACACACACAACCTCACACACACACAACCTCACACACAATCACACTCACACAATCACACTCACACAATCACACACACACAATCACACTCACACAATCACACTCACACACACACACACACACAATCACACTCACACACACACACACACAATCACACTCACACACACACAATCACACACACACAATCACACACGCACGCACTCACGCACGCACGCCCCTCAGGCAGAAGGGAAGATAAGATAATATCGCCACTTTAGACTATTATCTCTCCCTATAGATGCAAAGAATACGCCATGTTTAGCCAAATCCGCTGTCGGTATGGCGACTTTCTATCAATATAAGCTAATATTTGGCCATTCAGCCAATATTGGGCGACAGATGGATTAACCTAACTTAACTTAACGTATCGTAATCTATCCTAGCTTAACTTAACCTATTTAAATCCATCCTTATTTACTCTAAGCAATTTTAACCTATTAGAACGTATCCTAGTCTATTCCATCATAATCATGTCTTAACATATCTTAAGATACTTGATGCAACCTAACGCATTTGAACATTTTTTCATATATCCTAACGTATCCTAACGTATTCTAACTCATTCTAAGGGTCCTAACAATCATAACGCATCCTAATTCATTCCAACGCATCCTAACGCATTCTAAACCATCCAAATCTATCCCAGCCTATCCAAAACCATCCCAATCTATCCCAAATAGTCCTAGTCTATCCTAAATCATCCCAACCTATCCAAATCTATCCCAGCTCATCCAAAGCCATCCCAATCTATCCCAAATAATCCTAGCCTATCCTAAATCATCCCAACCCATCCCAACCTATCCAAATCTATCCTAGCTCATCCAAACCCATCCCATGTGTAGTGTAGGCCTTATGGTCTCTTGCAGTCTCCTTCATTCTTATGTACGTTCTTATTATATCCCAAATAATCCTAGCCTATCCTAAATCATCCCAACCCATCCCAAACTATCCAAATTCTATCCTAGCTCATCCAAACCCATCCCATGTGTAGTGTAGGCCTTATGGTCTCTTGCAGTCTCCTTCATTCTTATGTACGTTCTTATTATATCCCAAATAATCCTAGCCTATCCTAAATCATCCCAACCCATCCCAAACTATCCCAGTCTATCCCAGCTCCTTTCAGCCCATTCTTACCCATCGTTACCAACCCTAATCTATTCTTGCCTATCCCAACCTAGTTTAACCCATCTTAACCTATTCTAACCTATTCAAACCTATCCTAATCTATCCTCACCTATCCCAACCTATCCCAACCAATCCTAACCTATCCTAACCTGCATGTGTATGAATATCTGCAAGTGCATACGTAAATACCTTAACGCATCAAGTATATTTTCAAGCGCTTTATTTACAAAGGGAACAGGAAAACATTTAGTAATCGATGTTCTATCCTCGTTATCGCTCTGGTTTCAAATTCGCCAGCAGGCTTATCTGAAGGACTGTCGCATTCACTTTGCTACAACATGCAACACCAATGCAGTCCATTGCAATCTGATGTATCAGGATCCATCGCGCCGGCAAATCTGCAATATATGCAATAAATTTGCATGTCTGCTTGTCAAGTCGGCAGTCGCAGGGTCAGTTAGTTTAGGGTTTGTTTATCTATTTGTTTGTTTACATGAGATTTGCGGGTTTGGGTTTGGATTGTGTCTGAGGCTCTTTCGAGGTAAACAACACTCGATGGCAAAACCTTGCACGGTGTTAGTTAACCTGTTTAAAGCATAGACTACCCGTGGATCGATATGTGTGTGTTTAGTTGATTGTAGTTTACAGGAAATGAGCATCAATCATGAGATTCAGTCTCGTACTCTTCAAATTCATCAGTGTGTGTGTGATTCACCATGGTCTTGGATCACGTGTTGGATTCGTGATTGACAGTTATTAACCTTCCGGATGAGAGCTCAGAGCTCGTATGACCGATCTATGGGTAATACTGTGACCTTACACGCACACACACCCAACTCCCCGCCCACGAGAGTTGAAGTAAAACCCCGCAGCGAAGCGATACTGAAATTATTTCAGCCCTTGGCGGGAATCGAACCCGGACCGCCTTAGTGGTGGGCGAGAACTCTAACCACAGCGCCACGAGGTGTGTGTGTGTGTGTGTGTGTGTGTGTGTGTGTGTGTGTGTGTGTGTGTGTGTGTGTGTGTGTGTGTGTGTGTGTGTGTGTGTGTGTGTGTGTGTGTGTGTGTGTGTGTGTGTGTGTGTGTGTGTGTGTGTGTGTGTGTGTGTGTGTGCAATGTAAAGAAAAGGTGCCTCTTTCGATTGACTTACACACTGAGGATCACCCATACCTATTCTAGATGACAAGCGATTTCATTCAGCTAAGGTCCCCACCCTCTCCATTCCCAGAAGTGTAAAGAACTCTCGCTGAGACTTGAACCTGATCCACGAAATATCTAAAATATTTCTGCATTATACGATTCTCTTATAAAGGGGATTTCCTCATAAACAGAATGGCATTAAAACAACGACAATGATGGATATATTTACATCGTTCATAAATGAATGTCCGCATTATTGAATATACTGAAAGTTTGCCTGATCTTTAACCCAGAAAAATCTATTGAGAATAAATAATCAAATACAGAAATGAATATACAAACTCCAGTATTCCTCCCATATGATCCAACTGAACTCTTCCATCTTTCTCCAATTCGAGTTAGAAATGAAATACAATAAAAACTAAAAAAAAAAAAAAAAATCAAGAGCAATGAAAATATTCACGCATCCTTTGGTGCATCCTTTCCTAGTGCCAGAGATAATCGCCCTTCCTCTTATCTTCGAGCGTCGTATTGAAATGAATCGAGTGAGCCAACAGGAATCGTGTGACGCTCTTGGCCACGGCGGTGCAAGACGGTGTGTGCAGGCCCAAGACTTGCCGGAAGCGTCTGTGTTCTCCCTCCATGAGGTTATTGTCCGTCCGTGTTTGAAAGGGATGAGAGTGTATATTGCATGGGGATTAAGCTCGGGTCCTTAACATTGAAGGAGCTGGCTTGGGGGGGGGGCGGCCGCGTGTGCACACACAGACACAGGCATATATGCATGCAGGCATATAGATACGTACACACAGACGCGCGCGCGCGCACACACAAACACACACACACACACAGACGCACATACATGCATACACACACACACACACAGACGCACATACACGCATAAACACACACACACACACACACACACACACACACACACACACACACACACACACACACACACACACACACACACACACACACACACACACACACACACACACACACACACACACACACACACACACAGAGGCACACACATACACAGAGATGCACATACACGCATACACACACAGACGCGCACACACACACACATGCACACACACATATGCACACACACATATGCACACACATATGCACACACACATATGCACACACACACACACACACACACACACACACACACACACACACACACACACACACACACACACACACACAGGTAGGGAGAGAATTAGTAGTGAGTCTGGCAATAGAGAGATGAGGAAAGTTGAGGTCGTCGTAGTTAGTGGAAGAGAGATGAAATTATTTCCAGATCGATCAGAGGTTTCTCACCTTGCTACTTCATGTCGATTCTAAGAATCAAATGATTTCACAGAAGAACAAGGAAATGATAATAATGACAATAATAACGATGATGATAATAATAAAAATGATAATATTTAATGATGGTAATAGTAGTGTTGATGGCATTGGTGGTGATAATGGTGGTGATAATGATTACGATGATGACGATGATCACGGTGATGACGATGACATAATGAAGATGGTATGATAGTATGATGATGGTATGATGGCATGATGGTATGATGGCATGATGATGACATGATAGGATGATGATGATGATAGGATGATACCCTGATAGGATATGTTACAAAATGATGTGATGATATATGATTTGATGGTAATTTGATAGTGTGATGATTTGATATCATCTTACACTAGTTTTACGAGGAAAATAGCAAGTATGAACATACAAATGACATCATGGATCTGGCAGTGGGTATGTTAAATGCTATGGTCAAATATTTCAGATAAATTTAAACATGACCACACTGACAAATTATTCTGAGATTTTAGTGAATTCGATATCCTGATTCAATATCACGAATGTGTTTGCTAATTTTCTTGTTAATTAAAAAAGTTTTGCTTTATTTTCTTAACAATTAGAACGATACAGTTGTTAAATTCGAAACCCACTTTCGACACTCTGAACATCAGGAACATTATTACCCTTTATCGTCGACCGAGCGGATTAGAGCGTCAATACTTGCGGCGGAGGTCTAGGTGACGGCAGTTCGAACCCTACCGCCAGCGAGTTGGACCAAGGGAATGGTTACCAAATTTCACGCTACAAAGGCATCTGTAAGAGGCATCGTTCTAGCCTCCTGAAAAGGGGAGTTCGCAACGTTAAACCGATTTATCATTAATTATAGACAAAAGTAAACGAGATTTTGGTGAAGAGGTGATGTTTTGTATAGAGGTTCCAACACTGATTACCAAAAGTCTAAATCTGTAAATCAATAGTGTAGACTAAACTTGATAGAAAAAGTGTTGTGAAAACTTTTTAAAGTGTTCGATGAACTTCATAAAAAGTGACAAAAGCATTTGCGATATCGATCGAATCTGACAACTGATCAAAATTGGTGAACAATCTATCGTCAAAGACGATTAATATTTTCCATAAAAGTACATTAAAAGGACATTGTACGATGTCAAGAAAAACGATTTGTTATACGCTCTGATAAACGTACGATAGTAGTTAAAGGATCATGTTCTTAGATTTCTTACGGTCGTTTGTGTGTGTGTTTATATATAATATATATATATATATATATATATATATATATATATATATTATACATATATATATATATATATATATATATATATATATAATATATATATATATATATATATATATATGTACAGCACTTAATGGGTCTCGGTGAACAGATTTACATTTATCAACCACAATTCACTTTAATTGTAAATCACCAACATCGAGAAACTCGAGGAGGCATACATGCAGAAATTGATTCGTGGTATATATATATATATATATATATACATATATAATATATATATATATATATATTATATATATATATATATATATATATATATATATATATATATATATGTGTGTGTGTGTGTGTGTGTACAACACTGAATGGGTCCCAGTGAACACATTTACATTTATCTTCCACAATTCACTTTAATTGTAAGTCACCAACATCGAGAAACTCGAGGAGGCATACATGCAGAAATTGGTTCGTGGTATATATATATATATATATAATATACTTACGTACATACATATACACATGCATACAATTTAGATAAAACATAAATAAACCTCTTGGATTCGCCACTGTTGAAGATCCGAAATGCTTTCCCCTCCGGAGAGCCCTGAGATTGAGTTGGAAATGTTCATATGTACATACTGCTATTATTGTCAAATCTCATTTCTCTCTCGTGATTACATCTCCAGCAGCTAAAGTGGGCAGAAGTTTTAGTGTGGGTCCTCGACGCTAAAAGTTTATTGGCAGTAAGCTCTGTGGCTTAGGTCCCTGTGTCACCCGAAACCTTTAAAGTTTGGAGTAGTTTATTTCAGAACGGGTTACGTTGCCTCTGAGATAGAGTAAGGTCCCTTAAGAAGATTTTTTTTCTTTTCATTTTCTATTATTATTTGCATTTGCGATATATATATATTTTTTATCATTTATTATCTGTTAGTTCTATGACTAGTTTTATTTATATCATCTTTTTTGTTGTTGTTTAGATTATATATAATTCTTTTTTCTATCATTTATTTACTTATAATTTTCAGAACGGGTTACGTTGGCTCTGAGATAGTGTAAGGTCCCTTAAATTATTATTTTTTCTTTTTCATTTTCTATTATTCATTTGCTATTTTCACTTTTGTTATCATTTATTATCTGTTAATTCTATGACTATTTTTATTCATATCATTATCTTTTTTTGTTGTTTAGATTATATATATTTTTTCTATCATTTATTTATTTATTATTTTCAAAACAGGCCCTGAGATGTAAGGACCCTTCAGAAGATTTTTTTTTTTTTTTTCATCTTTTTTTTTTATTTGTTATTTTCTCTCTTTTTTTTGTCATTCATTATCTATTATTTCTATGACTGCTTTTATTCATATCATTATCCTTTTTTGTTATTTAGATTATATATATATTCTATCATTTATTTACCTATTTTCATTTGCTTTATCATTTATTATTCATTATTTATATAAATGATCTTGTTTATATTGTTTTTTATAATTATAATTTTTTCGTAATTATTATTATTTTACTTTTGATAAACATTAAACAAAAAAAATTTACATTGTGGATCGTTGGTGACGTAATCAGAAACGTACTGGTTTCGCATTCGCTTAGTTTTGGGTTCGAATCCTGCTCTCCTCTCCAATTCTCTGTAGTGACTGTTACCTGCTCTAACAGTCCAAACTCATGATAGGGCGAAGTTGACGGCTTCGGCCGCAGCTAATCAAAATATAAAGATATCAAGACCATGTGAAGACATACGAATGTACAAATGTACAATATATCTAACAAAGTAAAAAAGGGACATTATAGGAGAACTATATAATAACTAGAAGGAGGTATTATGATTATATTAGAACTTATGAATGTAATTTTGAATACAAACATGTATTTGGTGTTTGTATTACAAAATTGGTCATATAAATCTAGAGCAACGTTTTTCAGCCTCTTCCGATCCTAGAACCCTGTATAGTCAGCGCAAGGAGAAATGACCGATAAGGCGGGGCTAGGAGATTTCCCGGTGTTGCCACACATGGGCATCCATGGCGAGAACGTGCGTGTGGATGCAATGTTTTCTGAATGCAGTGTGAGGGGGGCGGGGCCAGAGATTAGATGTAGCGGCACCGTCGCTCTCTCTTTTCCATATGCCATGTCTACACTCGAAGAAACGAAACCTTTGTATAGAAAACATTGCTTTGATTTTTACTTCAGTGGTGGTGTGTGACAAAAATTATAATATAATCATATGTGGCAACATTATAAAATCATAAAATAGAATTATAAAATAAAATTAAAATTATGAAATAATTAGATGTGGCACCACAGGGGAACTCCCAGTGCTCCGCCCTAACGGCCAGTTCTCAGTGCAACGGGTATAGTCAGGACGAGGCAGTCTAGCACCCCCTAACTCTAGTTAACATCTGATAAGATCAAGATCGGTCACGATTACAAAGGATGAGCCTATCGACACAGTGTTTCTTTAGGGTGCTAGCAGCCACTGGAGGTTCTGAAATTAAATTTTGGAGGTGCTGGGAAGTGCTGAATACATAACGATACCTCGCTTTATGCTTCATTATCCTTCTAATGTAGGAGGAATATTATTGGGGTACTTGGCAACCAAATTCTACTTCCTTTGTAATCTCTGGTACACTACTAACGTCTACAGATGAATTGACTGACTCAACTACGGTCTTCAGGGTTGACGTGGCAGAGGTTGGCGCGGTCGTGTGAATCATGGAATGCTATGAAGGAGGGCTTTGTTCAGCAGTGAACTCAGGATGGCTGATTTCATTGATTGGTGACTTGGCAACAATCCCACAAGCCACGCCCCTTTCCTTTGCTTAACCAATCACAACTCGCCTTGCAACCGACGTAGGCCCTTTTCCTCCAATAGGCATTTGGAAACGAGTTGCCAGAGAGAAAGGGAATTGTTCCGTTTTGCTCAAGAAAGCAGTGGGAACTACAGTCCTTGGTATACCTTGAACGCTGTGTTTTAAATTTATTAGGCCCTGTTCACACTAACGGTGTGAACCGCGCGGAAACGGCGTCGGTATCACATAGTCAAGGAAAAACTGCGCGGTTATGAGTGAACATCTTCACTGACTTGCATTGTAATTGAACCGCCGAGTTTCAAACCGCGGAGTTTGAAAACGCTGGTGTGAACAGGTCCTTACTCTATCTCTAAGCACCTCATGCTAGTCTGGTCATACTAAAATTACATAATCATAGTTACAGTAATATCTTAGAGTAATAACGTTACTTAGAGTTGCGATAGATCCTGAAACCTTGTTGGAAACATTAAGAAACAGAAGCAGATTAGGTCTATTGTCCTTTGTGAGATTACAGATAAGTTTGGGTGAAAATGTTAAGAGGTAGGATTATCAAGTTTAACGTGCTACACGGTCAAGATAATGAAATTGTAAAAGTAAAGCATGGATGCCATAATTGGCACAATACGTGAATACATGAGGTACAGCTCTAAACGAGGGACATAGGAATTGATGTACAAGTATTAGAAAGGAAATTACTGTCCCTTGCTGCAAGTGGTGGGTATTAAATGAGTAAAGAAAACGGAAAATTTTACAAAAGAAATTGTACATTACAAAATAATCGTGGTTATATTACGATATCGTGACAATGTACGGCCAAATTAAGCTACTGTGAAAGACGAAACTATCTTCTTAGGTTGTCCGAAGATGGATGAAACATGACGAAACATTCTGAGAATCGGCTAGAGACGTTAAAAGCACAGTTGCTAAGCTTAAGTAGTTGGAACTGTCATAAGGTCGCGGCACACTAGACTAGCATGCCACTTGCTTTTGCTATTTGCTACTTACTTTTGCTATTTTGTTTGAGTAGAAACTACTTCGGTTACAATGTTCTAGGCTTCCGTAAGAACAGTTTAACAATGTGTTTAACATTAACATAGTTTTACCTTCTCTTGCGTCGTCACTCAGCTTTTCACCGTATGACATGAGAGTAATTTGACGTTAAAAAAAATGAAAAAAAAAAAAAAATCGTAACTGAAGTCGTTTCTATTCCAACGAAGTAGCAAAAGGAAATAGCATGCTTGCGAGAAATGCTTAGTGTGCCTTGATAGTAAGATTATAAATAAAGAAATACCATTTCGTCTTTAGCCGATTCTCGTAATGTTTCGACATTGTTGTTCCATCATCGGACAAACCTGGGACGATTCGCTGTACATGTTACAAACATGTTATTACTCACCTCGTAATACATGTACCCTGTTTTCATAACGCCGTAAATGCTTCGAAACTGTTTCAGTACAAGTTAATCTTATCTCATTCCGTTAGAGAGATGTAATTTGTAAACAAGAAGAAAACTAAACACTGATAGATTCAAACACATGAGTGAATTAATACATTGATAGACACACACACACACACACACACACACACACACACACACACACACACACACACACACACGTATATATATACATATACATAAATACATACATATGTGCATACATATAGATGCTTACATAAACATACATATACACACGATCATGTGTGTGTGATTCACCATGGTCTTGGATAACGTGTTAGACTCATGATCGACAGCTATTTCCCTCCCGGAAAAGAATTCAGAGCTCATATATGACCGACCTGTGGGTAATGTTGTGACCTTACACGCGCGCACAGACCCAACTCCCCGCCCACGAGAGTTGGAGTAACGATTCGCAGCGCAGCGATACTGGAATGATTCCATCCCTGGGCGGGATTCGAACCCGGGCCGCTGCAATGGCAGCCGGGAACTCTAACCACTGCACCATCGAGAGAGAGAGAGAGAGAGAGAGAGTGTGTAATTTCTTCCGCGAGCACTTTGAATGTCATTGTCCCGCGACTCGTACCTTGAGTTTATCCGGGTTGTCTCTCTCTCTCTCGGTCCACAGACGGACAGAAACCCTGCCCGGAGCTCCCGTGGTCACTTTGGGACTAGAAAAAGACGACGACGCTGACGTCACTCGAGGAGCTCTTCCAGTCCCCCGATCCTCCAGGTCGAAGACAAGCCGGTCGGGAACCAGCGCGACCGAGGACCTGAGGAGAGGTGGAGAGGATAGACCGACTGGGCACAATAGGAGCCTCGACGGACTCCGGAGTGTCTGTTCGTCGAGGAAGTATCCGTCGGCACGGCCCGACCAGCTGTGGTCAACGGGAGGCTTAAAAAAAAAAAAAAAAAAAGTCACGTCTTAGTCGAGAAAAAAGTAGAAAAAAAAAGGTTAAGTGATAAAAACAAAAATAAAGAAAACAAAAATAAAACCCTACCTGGTCGAGGAAAAAAAATCGGCAATGCCGGAAAAAATAAAAAAAATAAAAAATAAAGCGGGGGTGAGATTCCCTCGGTTGAATAAAATCGTCTGGCACTGCCCGGAAAAGGAGAGAAAATAATTCCCGATGTTCACGGGCTCCGTACAGTTTCTGAAAAAAAAAAAAAGAAAAAAAAAATCATCGGAACCTCCTCCTTCATGGTTATCATTTCTCCTAACAACACAATAAATGTGCATCACCACCTCATCGTCTCCACTACGACCATATGCTTCCTGCAACACACATTCCTGTGGGCGCCCAAGACTCCGACTCTGCCACCTGAACCTTGCAGCACATGCACTGCACCCTCTGTTCTGACTGACGCCAGACGATTTTATTCAGGTGAGCCTTTTTCATAGGCGAATCTGTCTATATCGACCAAAACCTCCATCAGGTTTCTTGCCCTCGCTGTCGATTCGGTCAGAGTTCCTCAGACTCCCCCATGACGTCACACTTAGGTCACGTGATCCCATGACATCACCTTTGGGTCGCGTGAGTTCATGACGCCACCTTTGGGTCACGTGACTCCATGACGCCACCTTTGGGTCACGTGACTCCATGACGCCACCTTTGGGTCACGTGACTCCATGACGTCACCTTTAGGTCACGTGACTCCATGACGTCACCTTTGGGTCGCGTGACTCCATGACGTCACCTATGGGTCACGGGATTCCATGACGTCATATTTGGGTCACGTGACTCCATGACGTTACCTTTGGGTCACGTGGCTCCAAGCTATCGCAAGGCCGTGCAGGATATCAAAGGATACACGAAATATTAATGGGAGACCGCATTTGCCCCGTAACTATCGCAAATCTAACCATAGTGACCACAAGAGGTCGTGATACACACGGAAGAGGTCAAAATGTGGACTAAATGTTTTGTATATCAGGAAATGGAAAAGCGCCTTACATGTGTTCCTCCTACACTCGTGGTTCGTCCCAAAGTAAATCAGAATTGGACAAAGACGCTGTCCATTTGCTCGACCAAAGTTTTCAACTTACCTTTCCTCAGTATTACAACCATCTTATCTGTGGTCCACAAATCTCAAAGCGCTGAGTCGTGGGGTGCAGCTTGGAGATTTCGTATTCCCCTCAGGCTCGCCCTAATCCCTAGGTACACATTCTTGTTCATCTAGGGAGATGTGGCAATAATTGGTGCTCATAGACCTACTTTCCTTTCTACCTGTATACCTATCTATAATATGTGGCTACTCTCTCTCGTGTGTGTGTGTGTGTGTGTGTGTGTGTGTGTGTGTGTGTGTGTGTGTGTGTGTGTGTGTGTGTGTGTGTGTGTGTGTGTGTGTGTGTGTGTGTGTGTGTGTGTGTGTGTGTGTGTGTGTGTGTGTGTGTGTGTGTGTGTGTGTGTGTGTGTGTGTGTGTGTGTGTGTGTGTGTGTGTGTGTGTGTGTGTGTGTGTTTGTCTCGAGTCATGACAGTGAGGTCTG
The DNA here is from genome assembly GCF_046742065.1 of Oratosquilla oratoria. Lineage (NCBI taxonomy): Eukaryota > Metazoa > Arthropoda > Malacostraca > Stomatopoda > Squillidae > Oratosquilla > Oratosquilla oratoria. The sequence continues at coordinate 894,245 of NW_027467715.1, forward strand.
TAACGTGGTCAACCGAGGAAGGCAGAACACTTCAGGTGAGATCACATACAATTCCAGCCCGGAGGTCAATAACGGAGTCAACGGTCTAGAAGTAATGCTCAGTGGGGCCAGTAACGTGGTCAACCCGGAGGTTATAAACGTCAGGGACCCAGACCAAAGCCACGTCACGGGGTGTGGTAGGGTACCTCCAAGTGAGATCACATAGGGAGTAAACCCGGAGGTCAATAATGGAGTCATCTATATAAAATGACAATAACTTAACCGCTAGAATTTTGTGCCCAGCGTAAATGTATCCTCCCCCTCAAAAAACAACAACAACATGTATATAAAATAAATAAATAAATAAATGAATAAAGTAGATAAATAGATAAATAAATAAGTAATAATAGTAATGGTAAATACTAATACTTCCACGTAGATTAGTCTGAGAACAACTATTGCTATAACACAGGAATACATGGAGTGGAGCAAAAAATTAAGTATTTATACAGTGGCCGGCTCGACGGTGTAGCGGTACCGTTCTCGACCAATTATTCAAATGATTACAAAGGAAGACCATGTCGACAGGAGTCCTTTTGGTCCTACAAAGAATTACAAAGGATTACAAAGGCGGAGCATGCCGATAGGAGACCTTTTGGCCCATATCTAGGTCGGATGCAAAAAAAAAAAAAAAAATCAAAGATAACAAGATAATAAATAAAAACTATAATAATGTAAATAACAAATAAAATACATAAATAAATGCATAGATATAGTTAAATGGTAAACAAACAGGTAAATAGTAAATAATTGACATATAACTAATAAATGAAAATCAGACAGACAAATGATAAAACAAAAACAAATTATATAAAATTATAATCATTACAGCATCTTGCTTAGGTGTTTATCTAAATGATTCTTAAAGCTTCGAACTGAACTACATTGCACTACCTGTGCAGGAAGTTTATTCCATTCATTAACTACACGGTTGGCAAAGTTGTTTCTACCTACTTCCAAATTGAATCTATTTCCGGACAGTTTGAGACCATTGTTTCTTGTCTGATTCTCATTCAATGTGAAAATTTTGTCACTTTTGATGTTGTCAATTCCCTTTAGAATTTTAAAGACCTGTATCAAGTCACTTCTGAGTATACGTTTTTTTTTTTTTAGGGAACACAGATTCATATGTTTTAGTCGATTTTCGTATGATTTATTTTTGATATTTGGAATCAGTTTTGTGGCTCGCCGTTGTACTTTTTCCAGTCTGTCAACGTCTTTAATGAGATTCGATGACCATACGGAAACAGCATATTCCAAATGTGAACGAACTAACGATTCATATAGCTTGTTAATGAGTAATGGACTTTTGAAATCAAAAGATCGCGTAATCAGTCCTAGAATCTTATTTGCTTTCTCAGAGGCTGAATTACACTGGATGATTTGAGGTCGTTACTGATAATTACGCCGAGATCTTCTTCACCATCCACTTTTGTTAACGAATTTCCAAATAACTTGTAATCGTACTTACTGTTATTTTTACCTATGTGCATTACCTTGCATTTACTTGTGTTAAATTTCATTAGCCACTTTTCAGACCATTGCTGTAATTGATCTAAATCTTCTTGAATATCTAATTGGTTTGAGTGATCATTTGCCATTCCGCACAGTTTTGTATCATCAGCAAATTTGGAAACAGTAGATTTTAGTCCATGGTCTATATCATTTATACATACTATGAATAGAAGTGGCCCAAGAACGGAACCCTGAGGAACTCCACTTGTAACATTTTTCCATCTAGAAGTTTTTCCATTTAAAACAACTGTTTTTGACCGTTCAACCAATTACTAGTCCAACTTAATAGGCTACCACTTATTCCGTGTAAAGCTAATCTAGTAAGTAGTCTTTCGTGTGGGACGGTATCAAAAGCTTTTGCAAAGTCTAGATATATTGTTCTTTTGTCATAATTCGAGATAACTGTGTTGTAGAATTCGAGTAAGTTAGTCACGCAAGAACGTTTCCGTCTGAAACCATGCTGGCTATCATTTATCAAACGGTTACTTTCTACGATTGAAGTCAAACTTATAGGCCTATAGTTATTTGGTTTCTTTTTGTAACCTTTTTTGAATATTGGAGTAACGTTAGCTAGCTTCCATTCTCTTGGGACATCTCCGGATATGATGGATTTCTTGAAAATAATTTCTAATGGAACAACAATCTCATTTTTCATTTTCCTTTAAGATTCTTGGATGCCAACCGTCAGGCCCTGGTGTTTTATTAACTTTGAGTTTATCTATACGCCTTTTAATTGTTTCTTTTGTTATATTTACCGTAGTGAGTAAGTTTACCCTAGACTTTTCACAGGTTTCAGTTTGATGTGTTTCGTTTACGAATACCGAGCTAAAATAATTGTTTAAGATATTACACATTCCTTCATTTGAATATTCAAGATGACCGTCAGCAGATAATAGTGGACCAATGTGATTCCTAACAACCTTTTTATCTCTAATGTAACTATAGAATTCTTTGGGATTCTCTTTGGATTTATCAGCGATGTTCATTTCGTATCGTCGTTTTCTTTTTCTTATTGTCTTTTTAAATCTCTCTGTATTGATACATAACTTTCATAGTCATTAGGTGCACCCGAGCACTTATATTTCTTATAAACCTGTCTCTTTTTAGCAATACTTTTTTCAGTTTCTTTGTCGAGCCACTTTGGACGAGCCTGATTTGGGGGACGTCTGTCCTAAGGAATGTAAGTATGAATCATTTTAGTGAGTGTATTTTGAAATATTTCCCACATCTGATCTATAGGTCTTTCGTTTAATTTTGCCTCCCAATCTGTAAGCTGAAGCTCCTGACGTAGTCCTATGAACTGGGCTTTACTGAAATCTGGTATTTTAGAAACACAAGTTGGATTAAAAAAAATATAATAATATGGATAATAGACAACTAGATAAATAATATATAATAAATAAACAGAATATTAATTTATAATGAATAAAAAATAAAAGAATCATAAGTAATAATGAATGATAACACAGGACTGCGTTTTAATTTTTTCTATTGTCATGTTTTTTTAACCGAGTTTGAGCATCTGGTTATGCTGGATTCAAACGTGATAATGTTTTTCGTTAATCAGCTCAGAGTATCGAATAACACTGAAGATTGTTAAAACAATGTTTTCATTCAAAATACTGATTTTTTATGATGCCTTAGTATCAGTTTTTATTAGCATTGAAAGTATGGAGGAATATATATCAATGTGGAAGAAAAGATTTTTAAATTATTTTCTCTAGTGTTTTTTTTTTTTTCTTACCAGGCAATTCACGTTTCAGACACCAACAGTATTCTTCTAATATATTTATGTCCCATCGTTCCTGATGTCTTTCTTTTCTAGTGCGTCTAGTGCAAATTTCTTGATGGAATCTCATCTACTAAGTATTTCAGCGGCTTTGACCCATCGTTTTTCGCTCATATTTCCGAAATAATCATTCACATCAGCATGGTATATTAGCACAGCCTAATTCACACCCTGCCCTAATTTTTGACGTTATAGTGCATTCACAAGTGTATTTAATTGCGGTGTTTACTCTTGATATTAAGTGTGTCGTAGACGACACCCGTGAAGTAAATCGAACAAGTGAAGTTGGGATACACAAGGTAGTTTGTGATGACGTCACGACTTCACCTGTTCGATTTACTTCACGGGTGTCGGCTACGACACACTTAATATCAAGAGTAAACGCCGTAATTAAATACACTTGTGAATGCACTATAACGTCAAAAATTAGGGCAGGGTGTGAATTAGGTTGTGCTAATATATCATACTGATGTGAATGGTTATTTCGGAAATATGAGCGAAAAACGATGGGTCAAAGCCGCTGAAATACTTAGTAGTTAATTGTTGTAGTCTCCACAGTTGTCAGGAAGATAATGCAGATGCGATCTTAGAAAATGCATTATTACTGACATACGTACTCCCAGAGCCTTGAAATTTTGCATCAGTTCCTGAACAGGGAACACGTATCTTAAACTGGATCCACCCATTTAGTCTTCGGACATTTAGTCTTCGGACATTTAGTCTTCTGGACATTTAGTCTTCGGACATTTAGTCTTCTGACAATTAGTCTTCCTTTGGAAAATAACTGTGGACTTTTAGTCTTTGGACATTTAGTCATCTGGACAATTAGTCCTCATCTTCTAGTTATAATAGGATAATCAGCTTAAAACATCAGTATTAAGAAAAAAGGAAAGATTGAAATTTATGTATAGATAATTCTTTATTATTTATAGACACATATACATTATTTTCAATACAATGTCTCTTCTCGGCGAGAAGACTAAATGTCCGAAGACTAAATGTCCAGAAGACTAAACATTCGAAGACATGTCCTACAACCATCTTAAACTTCCTTTGTTCCCAAGAAAATTGTTCACAACTGATTTGAAGGCTTGCCATGCATTACTTTTTGTTTCACTCCTTACTCTATCGAACTGTTCATTCTTCATTAGACTTTTAATCTGAGGGTCAACGAAAATATCTGCATTTAATTTTGCATCACTGAATTGTGGAAAGGTTTGACTTATGAAAGCAAACGCTGGACTTTCTTTATTGATGGCCTTGACAAAATTCTTCATCAATCCAAGTTTTACATGAAGAGGTGGCAGGAAATTGTGATTAGGATTGACCAGTGGATCAACAACCTCACTGTATGAGCCAGGTTGGAGTGTTTCTTTAAATGGCCAATTACTAGGCTCGTAGTGTATATCTGCTCGGCTATTCCATAGACATAGAAAGTATAGGAATTTAGTGTAACCTTGCATTCCTTAAAATTAGGGACACAACCTGAAAAGAAAGAATGTAAATATCATGAACTATGAGATCAAGGACATAACGGAAATATACGAGATCAAATTACAATGTGAAAACGTATAAATGAGATTGATTTTTTACCTTTGAATCTCCACAAATTTTCTAATTATGGTGACTACTTCAGAGCGAGCAGTCAGTAAGATTTTCATATTTTCATAACACTAAGTTAATTGAAGTGAACGTGCTGAAATAATCAAATATAGGACAGCACAGCCGTACAAATTGTTTCCTGAGGTCCATGAATGTATATCTGAACCTTTCTATAGCAGCTAATTACTTTTATTTATTTTATTACGTAATCAAATCTATTTGTGTAACTTTTTCAGGAACTGACTTCATCATTTGTGTAAAATAGATAATAATGGCAATAAAAACATACAAAAACAAATGGAAAACTAAATAGCGTGAAAACTAGACCTGATAAAAATAATTCAGATTTGAATTCAGACGTTGAATTTAATTGGAATCGGTAAAAAAAATATATTGACAACAGAAATGACCCATAGCAGTGTACTAAATAAGTGAATAATAATAAATGAAAAATTCGATCAAATAAGTAGCAGGCATTACAGCATATAAATGAATCTCAAAACTCCGTACTATACTACATTGCACTGCCTATGCAGGAAGATTATTCCATTCATTTACTACACGGTTGTCGAAGTTGTTTCTACCCACTTCTAAATTGAATCTACTTCCTGGTAGTCTGAGACCATTATTTCTTGTCTGATTTGCATTAAGTATGAAAAATGCTTCGCTCCTGAGGTTGTCAATTCCCTTTAGAATCTTAGACCTGTATCAAATCACCCTTGAGTCTACGCTTTTTAGGTGAATAGATTGATATGTTTTAGTTGATTTTCGTATGATTTCTGGTATTTGGAATCGGTTTTGTGGCTCGCTGTTGTACTTTTTCTAATCTATCAATGTCTTTAATGAAATTCCGTGCGTATATGGAAAGAGCATATTAATATGTGGACTAACTAACGAGTTATATAGCTTATTGATAACAGGTAGATAGGTGCTTTGAGTAAACTTCTTAAATATGAAAGAAGAACAATACAAGAAGCTGGTAGAAGAGTGGGAGTGAAGGATAGAGTAGAACCAGTAGTAGAAGAGGAATGGAGATGTTTCAAGGATGGAGTCACAATGTGTGCAAAGATGGTGTGTGGAACAAGGAGGACGGGAGGAAATGGAAGGGTAGTAAGTGGTGGGATGATGAAGCAAAGAAGGTTGTAGAAGAGATGAAACGAGCCTTCACAGATTGGTTACAAAATAGGACGAAAGAATCATATGAGAGGTACAAGGAGAAGAGAAGTAAAGCATAAGATAAAAGAGGCAAAGAGGAGATCAGATGTTAAATGGGGTAAGAGAATGGCAAAAAAAAAATAATAATAATAATAAAGTAATAAAAAGATGTTTTGGAAGGAAGTTGAGATAGGAAGATAAGACGAATAAAAAAAAAGAAAGGTAAAAGGTGCAGATGGAGAGATGATAATGGAAGAGACAACAGTAAGAGGAAGATGGGTAGAATATTTTAGGGAGTTGGTTAATGTGAAGGAGGATAGAGAGGGAAAGGTAGTTTTGTATCGCCAGCAAATTTGGAGACGATAGATTTCAGCGATTCGAGTACGTGTCCCGCCCAGGACTAAGTCTACACACTTGGAGAACGTGCTTGTCACCTGCTGTAGGTGGAAGGTAACAAATGAGTAAAAGAAACACAAATTATCGCAAATACCATCTTTTGACATAATCTTGGTTGTATTACAATATCATGACATTGTGAGAGTAAATTAAGATACAGTGAAAGACGAAACTATTTTTCTAGGTTTGTCCGAATATAGATTAAACAAGGCAAAACATTACAAAAACTGGCTAAAGGTATTAAAACAAGGTTGCAGTGACTTGGTAATTAGAACTGTCTGAAGGTGGCGGCACACTACTAAGTATTTCAGCGGCTTTGACCCATCGTTTTTCGCTCATATTTCCGAAATAACCATTCACATCAGCATGGTATATTAGCATAGCCTAATTCACACCCTGCCCTAATTTTTGACGTTATAGTGCATTCACAAGTGTATTTAATTACGGCGTTTACTCTTGATATTAAGTGTGTCGTAGCCGACAACCGTGAAGTAAATCGAACAAATGAAGTCGTGACGTCATCACAAACTACCTTGTGTATCCCAACTTCACTTGTTTGATTTACTTCACGGGTGTCGGCTACGACACACTTAATATCAAGAGTAAACACCGCAATTAAATACACTTGTGAATGCACTATAACGTCAAAAATTAGGGCAGGGTGTGAATTAGGCTGTGCTAATATACCATGCTGATGTGAATGATTATTTCGGAAATATGAGCGAAAAACGATGGGTCAAAGCCACTGAAATACTTAGTAAGCTAGTATGCTGCTTGCATTTGCTACTTCGTTTGAGTAGAAACAACTTTGGTAACAATGTTCTAGGCTTCCGTAAGAACATCTCAACATTATGTCTAACATTCATATAGGTTTAACTTCTCTTAATTCGTCGCTCAGCTTCTCTTTATATGACGCATGAATAATTTGATACTTGGAAATTTGAAAAACAAAAGATCATAACTGAAGTCGTTTCTGCTTTAACGAAGTAGCAAAAGCAAGTAGCATGCTTGCGAGAAATGCTAAGTGCGCCGCCACATTTATTTAGAAAATCTTTCGAAACTGCCAAACCACTTTTCACTCTTAATCTTTGATAGTCAGTTAGATAATAAATACTTTTTCGTCCTTAGCCGATTCACGTAATGTTTCGCCATTGTTGTTCTATCATCTGGCAAACGTAGAACGATTCACTGTACATGTTACAAAAATGTTATTGCCTGTTTTGATAAGGCTGTAAAAGCTCTTAAAATGTTTCATTATAAGTTAATCTTACCTTATTTCGTTACACCAAGTTAGGTTATTTATAAACAAAAAGAAAACTGATAGATTCAAACACATAAGTAGGTTAATACATGGATAGGTATGTATATATGCAGTACGCATACACATACACACGAACGCGCTCACCCGCAAGCAAACACACACGTACACTGTATGTATACATACATATATATGAATGCATACATATGTGCATATATATACACACACAATGATCGTATATATATATATATATATTAAATGTGTGTGTGTGTGTGTGTGTGTGTGTGTGTGTGTGTGTGTGTGTGTGTGTGTGTGTGTGTGTGTGTGTGTGTGTGTGTGTGTGTGTGTGTGTGTGTGTGTGTGTGTGTGTGCGTGTGCGTGTGCGTGTGCGTGTGTGTGTGTGTGTGTGTGTGTGTGTGTGTGTGTGTGTGTGTGTGTGTGTGTGTGTGTGTGTGTGTGTGTGAGAGAGAGAGAGAGAGTGTGTTATGTCAGTGAGGTCAGTGTCCATCGACTCGTGCCTTGAGTCGCATCTGGGTTGTCTCTCGGTCCACAGACGGACAGAAGCCTTCACCGTGGCTCCCGTGGTCGCCTTGGGACCAGAAGAAGGAGACGACGACTCCGGCGCCGCTCGAGAAGCTCCTCCAGTCCCCCGATCCTTGAGGGTCGCAGCCAAGGCGGTCGGGATCCACCGCGACCAAGGACCTAAGAAGAGCTGCAGAGGATCGACCGGGAGATAGAGCACAGGAGCCTCGGCGGACTACGACGCCCAAAAGAGGCTCCGGATCGTCCGTTCCTCGAGGAGGGATCCGTCGGCGCGGCCTGACCGACTGTGGCCAAAGGAGGTGGAAAAAAAAAAAAACTTACTTTGTCGAAAAAAGTAAAATACAAAAATAAAGGAAGCAAAAATAAAACCAGACTTGGTAAAGCAAAAAAAAGTCAGCTTTGTCGGAAAAAAAATGGGGGTTGAAATTCCCTCGGCTAATTAAAATCGCCTGGCGATTGCCTGGAAGAAAGGCAAAAATAATTCCCGACGTTCACGGGTTCCGTACTTTTGAATAAACAAAAATGTCATCGGAACCTCCTTCTTCATGGGCGTCATTTCCCCAAACAACACAATAAATGTGTATCACCATCTAGTCGTCTTTACCACGACCCTCTGCCTCCTCCTGCCAACACAAATTCCTGTGGCGCCCAAAACTCCGACTCTGCCACCTGAGCCCTTGCAGCACATGCACTGCACGTCCTGTTCTGACTGACGGCAGACAATTTCATTCAGGTAAGCCCTTCTCCCTGGACGAGTCTGTCTATATCGTCGGTTCGACCAAAGCCTCCATCAGGTTTATTACTCTCGCTGGCGATTCGGTCCGTGTCTCCTCCATGACGTCACACTTAGGTCACGTGACTCCATGAATTCGTCTTTAGGTCACGTGACTCCATGACGTCACCTTTGGGTCACGTGACACCATGACGTCACCTTTGTGTCACGGGATTCCATGACGTTACTTTGGGTCACGTGACTCCATGACGTCACATGGCCGTGCAGAATGTCAAATGATACACGAAATATTAATGGGAGACCGTCTTTGCCCCGTAGCCTAACTCTATCGAAAAATCTAACAATAGTGACCACAAAAGGTCCAAGTTTAAAATCGTCTCTGGACAGAAGGGAACCCAATGGCGCGCGCGCACACACACACACACACACACACACACACACACACACACACACACACACACACACACACGTACACACACACACACACACACACGTACACACACACGTACACATGTAAACGTACATACACATTCACACACACACAGACACACAACTCGTGACGCAGTTGGTAGAGTTCCCGGCTATCACTGCGGCGGTCCGGTTTCGAATCCCGCCCAGGGCTAAAATAACTACAGTATCACTGCACTGCGGGTTGTTACTCCAACTCTCGTGGGCGAAGAGTTGGGTGTGTGTGTGAGTGTAAGGTCATAGCATTACCCATAGATCAGTTATATATGAGCTCTGAACTCTCTACCGGTAGGCCAATAGCTATCGGTCACGAGTTTAACACGTGATACAAGACCATGGTGAATCACACACACACACACACACACACACACACACACACACACACACACACACACACACACACACACACACACACACACACACACACACACACACACACACACACACACGCGACTCGATGGCGCAGTTGGTAGAGCTCTCGGCCGCCACTACGGTGGTCCGTGTTCGAATCCCGCCTAGGGCTGAAATAATTTCAGTATCGCTGCGCTTCGAGTCGTTACTCCAACTCACGTGGGAGGGGAGTTGGATGTTTGTGTGCATGTAAGGTCACAGGATTACCCATAGATCGGTCATATATGAGCTCTGAGCTCTTTTCTGGGAGGGAAATAGCTGCCGATCACGAGTCCATCGCGTGATCCAGTACCATGGTGAAACACACACACACACACACACACACACACACACACACACACACACACACACACACACGTGCATATACACATGCACACACATGCACACGCACACGCTCACACACGTTCACAGATTCACACATTCACACACACAAGGACCCACTACTAAATTAGAGGCCATTATCAGTAACAAGTACAACTGTGAAATTATGTGAACAAATTGTAAAAGATCGATGGACTAAATATCTTGAAGGGATGAACATTCTGACGAACAATTTGGATTCATAGTTGTAAAGTCATGTGTGTCGAACCTTTTAAGCTTTTACTCGAGAGTGATTGACAGGCTTCTTCAAGAGAGAGAGAGAGAGAGAGAGAGAGAGAGAGAGAGAGAGAGAGAGAGAGAGAGAGAGAGAGAGAGAGAGAGAGAGAGAGAGAGAGAGAGAGAGAGAGAGATAGAGAGAGAGAGAGAGAGAGGAGAGAGGAGGAAGAGAGAGAGAGGAGGGAGAGAGAGAGAGGAGAGAGAGAGAGAAGAGAGAGAGAGAAGAGAGGAGGAAGAGAGAGAGAGAGAGGAGAGAGAGAGAGAGAGAGAGAGAGAGAGAGAGAGGTGAGAGGAGAGAGGAGAGAGGAGAGAGGAGAGAGAGAGAGAGAGAGAGAGAGAGAGAGAGAGAGAGAGAGAGAGAGAGTGAGAGAGAGAGGAGAGAGAGAGAGGAGAGAGAGAAGAAAGAGAGGAGAGAGAGAAGAGAGAGAGAGCGAGAGAAGAAGAGAGAGAGGAGAGAGAGAAGAGAGAGAGGAGAGAGAGAGAGAGAGAGAAAGAGAGAGAGAGAGAGAGAGAGAGAGAGAGAGAGAGAGAGAGGAGGGTCTAACTGCGTGTACCCTCGACTTGGAGAGGCATTTGATAAAGTACCTAACAGTCGACTTGTATGGAAAATGGAGTATGTTGGAGGAGTGAGTGGCAATGTACTGGAATTGATGAAAGACTTTTTGAAGGAAAGATACACGAGGACAGAGGATAATATGCCAAGATGGAGAGCAGTAACGAGCATAATTCCACAACGTTCAGTGCTTGCATCAAAAATGTTTGTCTATGTGAATGGCATGATGGAAGAAACAAGCTATGCAAACATGTTTGCAGATGACGCGAAAATCGTGAAGAATGAAAAACGAGGAAGATGGTAGACTATTACAAAAAGATCTAGACACTAGTTTTTGCATGGAGCCAGGAATGGGAATTGAAGTTAAGGAGAAATAAATAAATAGAAAAAATAGATCAATAAAAGTAAAATAAAAAGCCATTATCTAAATATTCCTTGGCAAGAGAACCCATTACAAAAGTAAAAGAGGAGAAAGACATGGAAGTGTTGATAAGACAACCCGTCACCTGACAGACATCACCAGGGTTATGGGAGAGACATTTGGACTACCGCAGAAGTTTAAAGTGGCGTTCCACTGTTTGGAAGAATAGATGATGAAAAACTAATTGAAACACTGATACTTCCAAGGCTGGAATATGTATCAGTAGTATGGTCCCCACACAGAGTAAAGTATATAAACAAGACAGAGAGAATACAAAGGGTAACAACCTAAGCAAGATGCTGTAGTGATTATCATTTATTTTATATTATTTATTTTTGTTTTGTTATCATTTGTCTGTTTGATTCTTATTAATTATTATTAGTTATATGTCAATTTATTATTATTTGCTATTTATCTGTTTATTATTTATCTATACCTATGCATTTATTTATGTATTTTATTTGTTATTTACATTATTTTAGTTTTTATTTATTCATTTATTATCATTGACTTTTTTTTTTGCATCCGACCTAGATATGGACCAAAAGGTCTCCTGTCGGTATGCTCCGCCTTTGTAATCCTTTGTAATCCCTACTTGTCCCCAGCCTGGCAGATAAGCCATTTGAAGAAAGACTTAAAGTACTGGATCTGCCAAATTGGAAAGATCGAAGAAAAAAGGTTATATGATTACAGTATTCAGGTCACTAAAAGGATAGATTGGGGTGCAAGTTGGAGATATCGTATTCCCCTCAGGCTTTCCTTAATCCCTTGGTATACGTTCTTGTTCATTTAGGGAGATGTAGCAATAATTGGTGCTTATAGATCTACCTTTCTACAAGCATACCTATCTATAATATGTGGCTACTCTCCCTCTCTCTCTTTAAATGTGTGTGTGTGTGTGTGTGTGTGTGTGTGTGTGTGTGTGTGTGTGTGTGTGTGTGTGTGTGTGTGTGTGTGTGTGTGTGTGTGTGTGTGTGTGTGTGTGTGTGTGTGTGTGTGTGTGTGTGTTTGTTTGTTTGTGTGTGTGTGTGTGTGTGTGTGTGTTTGTGTGTGTGTGTGTGTGTCCTGAGTCATAACAGATGAGGTCTGTAAGGTGATGAGATGTACAAGGAGAGAATGTGGCAGCAAATTGGAAGTGAGTATTAAAGAAGAGGTCGAGGTGGAGGTAGAATGTAGATTGACAGAAGCAAGTTAATGCCTTGGGGGATCAAAAGGTGTAATGAGAAATAGACATTTGGGAATGGATGTTAAGAGGAGATTGTATGAAGGAGTGATTGTGCCGACAGCGCTGTATGAGGTAGAAACATGGAACATGAGAAAGGAAAAATTTAAATGTGTTTAAGATGAAATGCCTAAGAAGTATGGTAGGGGTTACTAGGCTGAACAGAGTGAGAAACAAGGAGGTGAGGAGGAGAAGGGGATGGAAAGGGAGTTGGGAGATAGGGTTGATGAAAAAGCATTGGGATGGTTTGGACACAGAAAGAATGGGTGAAGAAAGATTAGTGAAAGGTGTGGAAGGCAGAGGTGGAATGAGTGAACATGAAGGGGCGACTAAGGATGAGATAGATGGATGGGATAAAAGGGGCATTGGGAAAGAGGGGAATGTCTGTTGAGGAAGGAAGGGAGAAGACAGAAGATATGAGTGAGTGTAGAATGGTTGTGTATGGATGATGCTGTGATGCTTGGAAGGGAATGGGAGAGGGTTAGGGAGTATATGTGAATTATATTTTGACGCAGCCCGAAGGGATTTCTCCCCGACTTTTCTTTTTCTGCATGAGGGGACGGAGAGGGGGGGGGGTCGCAGATTAAATGAAGTGGCCTTACTATGGACGTGCTGTGTCTTGCTACATTGCTTCTGACTCAGGATAGTGGGCGAGATGGAGGGATGACCCGTCATCCAGGAGGAGCCAAGAAAAGAGGGAGGGGTGGTGAATGGGGGTGGAGTATAAGGGGATGAAATGGGAGGGAGTGGATTTATGCCTTTGGCTTTGGCTACCTCCCTTGTAAGGGGGAAAAAGTCGTTGGTATGTATGTGTGTTAATGACAGATGGATTTTTAAAATCAAAAGATCGCGTCATCAGTCCTAAAATCTTATTTGCTTTCCCTGAGGCGGAAATTCACTACTTAGATGATTTGAGATCATTACTAATAATTACGCCGAGATCCTTTTCACTATCCACTTTTGCTAACGAATTTCCAAATAACTTGTAATCGTACATTTACTTTGGGTTAAATATATTTACCCATTTTTCAGACCATAGCTCTAGTTGACCTAATCTTCTTGAATATTGAATTGGATTTTTAAGTAATCATTAGCCATTCTGCAAAGTTTTGTATTGTCAGCAAATTTGAAGACGATAGATTTCAGCGATTCGAGTACGTGATCCGCCCAGGATTAAGTCTATACACTTGGAGAACGTTATGTCACCTGCTGCAGGTGAAGGGTAACAAATGAGTAATGAAAACACAAATTGTCTTAAAGAAATAGTACCTTTTGACATAATCTTGGTTGGATTACAATATCATGACACTGTGAGGTCAAGTTAAGATACAGTGAAAGACGAAACTGTTTATCTAGTTTTGTCCGAATATAGATTAAACAAGGCGAAACATTACAAGAATCGGATAGAGGTATTAAAACACGATTGCAATGATTAGGTAATTAGAATTGTTTGAAGGTTGCTTTTGCTACTCCGTAGGAATAACTTTGGTTCTAATGTGCAAGGTTTCTGTAAGAACATTTCAACAGTCTTATAGGTTTAACTATTCTTAATTCGTGGCTCAGCCTCTCTCTATATGACGTATGAGTAATTTGAGATTTGGAATTTTGAAAAAAAAAAAAAAAATCGTAACTGAAGTCGTTTCTGTCCCAGCGAAGTAGCTAAAGCAAGTAGCATGCTTACGAGAAATACTTAGTGTGCCGTCACATTATTTCAGAAAATCTTTCGAAACTACCAAACCGCTTTTCACTCTTAATCCTAGTAAGTTAGATAATAAAAAAAAAATTCGTCTTTAGCCGATTCACGTAATGTTTCGCCGTTGTTGTTCTATCATCGGACAAACATGGAACGATTTACTGTACAGATTACAAACACGTCATTACTCACCTCGTAATACATGCACCCTGTTTTCATAACGCCATAAAAGATCTTAAAAAGTTTCATTACAAGTTAATCTTGCCTCATTCCGATACACCAAGGTAGGTCATTTGTAAGCAAGAACACTAGAAACTGATAGATTCAAACACTTAAGTAGATTAATGCATTGATAGATATGTGTATATACAGTAGTACACACATACACACATGCGCGCGAGCGTATGCACAACACCTGCAAGCAAACACACACGTATATATACATACATATACATGAATGCATACATATGTGCATACATATACATACATATTATACACGATCATTGTGTGTGTGTGTAATTTCTTCCGCGAGCACTTTGAATGTCGTTGTCCGGCCACTCGTGTCTTGAGTCTCATTCGGGTTGTCTCTCGGTCCACAGACGGACAGAAGCCTTCACCGGGGCTTCCGTGGTCGCCTTGGGACCAGAAGAAGGAGACGACGACTCCGGCGTCGCTCGAGGAGCTCCTTCAGTCCCCCGATCCTCGAGGATCGCAGCCAAGTCGGTCGGGAACCACCGCGACCGAGGACCTTGGAAGAGCTGCAGAGGATCGACCGGTCGACAGGGCACAATAGGAGACTCGACGGACTCCGACGCCCAAAAGAGACTCCCGATCGTCTGTTCTTCGAGGAAGGATCCGTCGGCACGGCCCGACCAACTGCAGTCAACGGGAGGTAAGAAAAAAAAAAAAAAAAAAAAAAAAAGCCGACCTGATCGAGAAAAAAATCCGGCAATGCCGGAAAAAAAGCGGAGGAGAGATTTCCTTGGCTAAATAAAATCGCCTTGCGACTGCCCCAGAAAAAGAGGCGAAAATAATTCCCGACATTCACGGGTTCGGTACAGTTTCTGGGAAAAAAAGAAAAAAAAAAAAAAAAAATCATCGGAACCTCCTTCATCATGGGCGTCATTTCTCCGAACAGCACAATGTGCATCTCTTGTCGTCTCCACCACGACCCTCTGCCTCCGGCAACACAAATTCCTGTGGCGCCCAAGACTCTGACTCTGCCACCTGAACCTATGCAGCACATGCACTGCACGTCCTGTTCTGACTGACGCCAGACGATTTTATTCAGGTGAGCCCTTCTCCCTGGACGAGTCTGTCTATATCGTCAGTTCGACCAAAACCTCCTCCATCAGGTTTCTCGCTCTCGCTGGCGATTCGGTCAGACTCCCCATGACGTCACATCTGTCACGTGACTCCAGGACGTCACGTTTGGGTCACGTGACTCCATGACGTCACATTTGGGTCACGTGACTCCATGACGTCACCTTTAGGTCACGTGACTTCGTGACGTCACCTATGGGTCACGTGACACCATGACGTCACCTTTGTGTAACGTGATTCCATAACGTCACTTTGGGCCACGTGACTCCATGACGTCACATGGCCGTGCAGAATGTCAAAAGATACACGAAATATTAATGGGAGACCGTCTTTGCCTCGTAACTCTATCGAGAAATCTAACAATATCAATAATATAATTTTTAAACCTTGACCCGTTTTTGATTCGTTTCCCGTTTCGGTCGCGCACACTACGAAAAGCGGGACACCCCCGCTATAGGTGTTTTTCGTATATGTTTTTCTCTAATCACCCTTAAATGTTCCAACGAACCCAGTGTCCTTCTTAGTAGGGGTTCAGGTGTTACTGCGAGATGGCCGGAGACACCTTAAGAAAGCGGGAGAGGACGCCATTTCTGGGGATGGATAACGAAGCAGAAGAAGATCCCGAAGGAGGAGCTGCAGAACGACAGCAAACGGATGAAAGCTTTAAAAGAGGAACACAAGAAGGAGTTTTCTCACCTCTACGAGGACTTAAAGTGTTTTCAAGTGAAAGAATCGATAGGGATCTTCCATAGAAAGCTGTTGACTTTAAACGAGCTACTGAAGGAGCGGAAAGATTTAGTTTACGAACGACGAAGGCCTGCTCGATTCGTTGGAGCCATCCGGCGAGGTGATCTCCGAAGAAAGAGCAAAAGGCTTCATGAAACATTACTTTGCCGGCTACAAAAACTTCAGGACCAACGGAGGCGGGAGTGATCACACACAATACCAGAAATACTACATAGAGAGGTCTTTAGCCGCTAAAAGCCGGTTTAATAGAGCAAGAAAAATACGCCATAAAGGCAGCCCGGCGAAGGTCCGGGGGCGTTCCCGTGACTGTGCCCGAAGAAGAAGAAAAGAGAGCTGCGGAGCCTCCGGGAGACGAAGAGGAGGAGAAAAAGATGGCGGAGCCTTTGGAGGTTGCGTCTTCCGTTCCCTCTTCTGATTTTGGTGTCGGCCCGCTAACAGAGGGGTTGAGGCTGATGGCGAGAGAAAAGGAAGTGGTCGAGAAAAGTGAGCTAGAGCGGAAGAAGGCAGAGATGCAGTCTCTGTGCCTTAATACAATAAAATGTTGTTTTAGAGTGTCTCATCGTAATCAGGTCGATAATGATGCCTATATAGGTGCCGGCGCTGAAATAGAAAACTGGCCTACTGTACCTCTGACGTTGGCCGTGGCAAACAAGGACTGGAGAGCCACGAGGCTGCGACTTGATCAAGTGCCTAACACCTCCCGGGGATCGATCCTGGGCCCTCCGCCTTTGCAACATGAAAGCTACTCTCTGTTCCACGACTGCAAGAAATACCAGCAGGGTTAAACCCGGGGCGAAGCCCTAGGGCGCGAAGCGCCCGCGAGCGAAGCGAGCTTGCGCGAAGCGCAAAAGCCCCCTGCGGAGCAGGGCCGGCGAAGCCGGTGGGCTTGTTGACCACAAAAGGTCCAAGTTCAAAATCGTTGTGTGTGTGTGTGTGTGTGTGTGTGTGTGTGTGTGTGTGTGTGTGTGTGTGTGTGTGTGTGTGCGTGTGTGTGTGTGTGTGTGTGTGTGTGTGTGTGTGTGTGTGTGTGTGTGTGTGTGTGTGTGTGTGTGTGTGTGTGTGTGTGTGTGTGTGTGTGTGTGTGTGTGTGAGTGAGAGAGAGTAAGGTCACAGCATTACCCATAGATCGGGATATAAATGAGCTCTGAGCTCTCATCCAGGAAGGTAATACCTGTGGATCACTAGTCCAACATGTGATGAGAAAGTGGCGAATCACACACACACACACACACACGTATAAAAGGTTTCTTTGGCAACGTATCCAATGGAGCTCGATGATGCAGTGGTACAGTTCTCGACCGCTAATTCAACGATCCGAGTTCGAGTCCCGCCCAGGGCTGAAGAAATTTGAGCACCCCTGTACTGCCAGCTGACACTCCAACTCTTGGGCAAATAGTTGTTTGTGTGTGTGTGTGTGTGTGTGTGTGTGTGTGTGTGTGTGTGTGTGTGTGTGTGTGTGTGTGTGTGTGTGTGTGTGTGTGTGTGTGTGTGTGTGTGTGTGTGTGTGTGTGTGTGTGTGTGTGTGTGTGTGCATAAAGTCACGGCAATACCCAGAGATCGAGCCATACATGAGCTCTGAACTCTCATCCGGGAGGGTGATAGCTGTCGATCACGAATCCAACACGTGATCAAACACCATGGTGAGTCACCAGTAACTGCCACTAACGTAGGCTACTGAGGCACTTATAAGAAGTGTGGCTTCATCGTCCACAGCCAGACACCATCTGCTACGATTCTCTCACCTTTGGTCTTTGGGTCAAGGAGACGCCAAAGGTCTGTTGCCATGACGACGCCATGACGTCAGAAGTCGTGTGACCAAGCGGCCTTGCTAACATGATTCAGCTTATTAGATTCATTCCATCTTCGACTGCGGAAACACACTTTTCTTTTCAAGGGACCCGTACAACGAAATAAAACAGTCTTGCGTCTCTCTCTTTCCGTCTCTTGTCTCTCCGTCTTTGTCTTTCCGTCTCTGTCTTTCCGTCTCTGTCTTTCCGTCTTTGTCTCTCCGTCTTTGTCTCTCCGTCTTTGTCTCTCCGTCTTTGTCTTTCCGTCTTTGTCTTTCCGTCTCTGTCTTTCCGTCCTTGTCTTTCCGTCCTTGTCTTTCCGTATCTCTCTTTCCGGCTTTGCCTTTCCGTCTTTGTCTTTCCGGCTTTGCCTTTCCGTCTTTGTCTTTCCGTCTTTGCCTTTCCGTCTTTCTTTGTCTGTCTTTCTGTCTTTCTTTCTGTTTCTGTCTTTGTGTCTGTGTCTTTCTGTATCTGTTTTTTCTATCCCTATCTCTATTTTTGTCTCTCTCTCTCTCTCTCTCTCTCTCTCTCTCTCTCTCTCTCTAAGAAAAAAAAATGTGGGGGAGGGGAGTTATTCGAAATACTGAGCGTTTTCTTTATAAGGAATTTCCAAAATTCGGAATTCTTCATTTTTCGGGAGGAAAGTTCTCAAATCTAGAAACTTCCGAATACCAAAAGAATATTCTAATAACGAGGTATATTTTTGAAGAGTTTTTGTTCCAATTCTTGAAGAAATTTTGGATTCTAACGATTTCCAAAAGAGAAAACGATAAGTAGATTTAGTCACCTTCCTACTTTATCCAATAATCTTACGTTAACCAAATTAAGAGGGAGATGGGGTTTGTGCAACACTTTTCTTTTTCCAAAGAAAGCCCTCTAGTGGATATCGTCTTGAACTTATGAGCAGATAGCTGCGAGTTCGATTCCTGCGACCCACTGCGGGCTTGCTGCGATGTTTTTCGACAGCCCTGGCCAGATGGGGCGGCGACCCAATGTCGGGAAAAGAAAAACTCTACCTGGGGTTTCTCACTTCCCATGGCACGGGAGTGGAATGGTAAGTTTCCCCCTAGGGGTTTTTGGTACATCTGAATAAAATCGTCAAGTTCTAAGACAAAGACCCCCAAAGTATAGATGAGGCTAAATAGGTAAAATAAACTATCTTAAGAAATAGTCAATTGGAAATAAACTCTCCTACTGGGATTCGAACCCTCACCAGAGCGGCTTGCTTCATACAAGGCGAAGACCGTACCGCCTACACCACCACGGTCTTCGCCTTGTATGAAGCAAGCCGCTCTAGAGAGGGTTCGAATCCCAGTATGAGAGTT
>NW_027467715.1:918821-933705 GCF_046742065.1 Oratosquilla oratoria
GGCGTATTGTATCACGTGGAGTGTCCCAGGGCTCAATCTTGGGTCCTATACTTTTTTCTAATATACACTAATGATCTGGATGGAAATAAAAAGTGCAAATTATCCAAATTCAAAGATGACATCAAAATTGCAAATATGACATCCTTTAACACAGCAACAAGAATTGTAAAACTATTTGAATCCTTTATGCGAATGGACGGCAAATTCCCGGATGTTTTTCAGTATAGATATATGTAAAGTACTTCATATTGGTAATAGTAATGTCCAGGCTAACTACATGAAGAAAAGTGTACAATTAGCTAGTGTAGAACAAGATAAAGACCTTGGTGTTGTGATCTCAAAAGATCTCAAAGCGAACAAACAGTGCTCCGAGGTTATTAGAACTGCAAATTAATTGGATTTATAGGTAGAGCTTACGAATTCAGAACTGAAGAAATTATTCTTAATCTCTACAATGCCCTAGTCAGGCCTAATCTAGAATACTGCGCACAGTGCTGGTCTCTATACTACAAGAAGGATATACAAAATTTAGAAAAGGTAGAACGTAGACTAACAAAGCTCATCCCAAGGTTGAGGAACAAGCCATACGAAGAGTACTTATGGGAACTTAATTTGTTTAGTTTCTCGAAAAGAAGAATGAGAGGGGACCTAATTAAGGTCTTCAAAATTATCAAAGGAATTGAAAATATGGATGTAGAAAAATATTTTAAAATCTACACCTCCAACGTAACTAGGACTAATAGATGTAAGATTGTAGGTAAACTTTTTCAAACAGACTTGGCCAAATACTCTTTCTTCAATCACGTCGTTGATATAAGGAATGGTTTATCATCCAACGTCACCGATTGTTCCACTGTAGAAGTATTCAAAAAACGTCTCGACATTTACTTAACTGCAAATCTCCGACTAGAATTATTTCACTTATAGCTAGATTATAGGGACATTTACTTAACTACAAATCTCGGTCTAGCATTATTTTACTTCTAGATAGATTTAGATTATGTAACGAAACAGCCTCGTGGGGACCAGTAAGTCTGTTGCTGTTCGTTTATCCATGTAACTCCTCCTCCTCTTCTTCTTCCTCTTACTCCTCCTCCTCCTCCTCCTCCTCCTCCTCCTCCTCCTCCCTCCTTTTCCTTTCAACCATTATCCCCCTCCCCCCCTTCCCCGTCGTCCGTCTACTCCTCCCTTCATTAGCCTCTTTTACTTAATAACCCTTTTCATCTTTTACTCCTCCTCTCCTCTTTACTCCTCTTTGTCCTCCTATTCTTTTTATCTTCTTCCTACCCCTTCTTCTTCGTCTCCTCCTTTCTCCCCTCCTTCGTCACCTCTTTTTTTTCCTCTCCTCTTTTTCTTCGTCTTTATTTCTCCTCTTTCTCTTTTTTTCGTCTCTTCGTCTTCTGCGTCTCTTTCGTCTTCCCTTTCCTTCTTTTTCTACTCTCTTTTCTCTTTTTTCCTCGTCTTCCTATTCTTTCTCCGCCTTCTTCGTCTCGTCCTCCTTTCTTTTCTTCGTCTCTCCCTCTCTATGTCTCTCTTTAGCCTTCGATTCCTTCGTCTTCTCCTTTGTCCTTCTTGTTTTGTCATCTTCTCTCTTTTTCTCTGTTACGATTACGTCGTCTTGTATTTTTTCTTTCCTTCTTTGGAAATGCGTCTCTTTAGTCTTCTTTTTTTTCTTCTTTAGATTTTTTTTCTTTCTTTTCTTTGGTATTTCTTTGTCTCTCTAGTGGATATTGTCTCTTTGTTCTTTATGGGTTTTTCCTCTCGTATCCTCCTATCTCTTTGTGAATTTTTGTCTCTTCGTCTCTTTTTCGCTTCTTGATTCCTGTTATTCTACATATTCACTTTTATCGCTGCAGGTGGCCAACAGAGAAGATAAATGCTGAAGTTACCTTCGATTGCACTATGACAGCTCGTTAACTAACTTTCTCTCACATTCGAAACTTCACACCTCACATAAGTGTATCAAGACGATGTTGTCATCTTCGAGAGGGCGCATCAGCGTGAGTGTACAGAAAATGATAAAGCCATGTCGTGCAGTTAGTGAAAGTGAGTGTATTTGTCGAATAAATAAACGTTACATTGTCCATTTTCCCTGTTTGGAAGAGTTCACAAATGAGGGAAGTGCGTATGAGAGGATAGGAGTAGGGAGGTAGATAGAGAGAGACAGAGAGAGAAAGGGTAGAGAAGGAGAGTAGGTATAGAGAGACAGAGAGAAAGATGAGGGGAGAGGGAGTAGACAAGACAGAGACGAGAGACAATTGAAATTTCTCGGTAGTGGATATTTGATATAGATTACAATATGATACGATAATGAAATCATGCATATGGGTTTTGACGTATCAACCACCAAATCGGTCATTACCATATGGGTTTGTCAATCTATCGCATCTCTTTTTCTTTCCTCAGTTTATTCTTCCTCTTGATTCAAATATTCTATTTATATTCACTTTTGGAATTTTTTAAGGGCGCTGTTGGAATGAAGAGACGGAGAGAAAGGGAGAGAAAAACTCTAACCCCCCTTAACATTCCCCTGGGCGAGTCACAACACAATAAAATCACCTTCCCCTTTCAACCTCCTTTCCACTCTCACTCTCCATCTCCACCCTCAACCCATAACCGTGTATACCAACTCTTCCTATTAAACTTCCTCAACTCTTCTCCAAATCCTCCCACTCAGCCTCAGCATCATCTCAAAAAAATGAGTAGCAAAGCAAACCAGACTTCGGTTCTGTTTGTGCAGTTGGCAGCCCTGAAAGGTGAGTGTTAGACTCCCAACTCGTCGACATAAGTCGAACGTTACAGTAAACAACATTGTCCGGTTGGTTCCTTCCAGTGGGTTCAGAAGAATTGAGAGAGATAGATAGAGAAGAGATAGAGAGAGACAGAGAGATAGACAAAGAGAATAAGAGACAGAGAGAGAGAAGAGAGAGGAGAGAGAGATAAAGAGAGAGAAAGGGAGAGAGAGGAAAGAGAAAGACGGAGACAAGACAAGACGAGACAAGAGAGACGTAAGAGACAAGATACAAAAGATATAAAAGATACATAAGAGATATATAAGATATACAAGAGATATATAAGAGATATAAGAGACATAAGAGACATAACAGACAAAAAAGACAAAAAAGGCAAGAGAGACAAGAGAGACAAGAGAGACAAGGGGGGCAAGAGGGACAGAGACAAAAGAGACAGAGACAACAGAGATAACAGACATGAGAGAGAGAGAGAGAGAGAGAGAGAGAGAGAGAGAGAGAGAGAGAGAGAGAGAGAGAGAGAGAGAGAGAGAGAGAGAGAGAGAGAGAGAGAGAGAGAGGGAGAGAGAGGGAAAGAGAAGAGACATAAAAAAATAAAAGCGAAAAAGATAAGAGAATGAAAGTGAATGAATAAAGATAGAAATCAATGAACATATTAATATCTAAGCGAATATGAAATTAGCCCAACTTTGAGATCCGAGATCAAACCCACACAGAGAAAGGAACTCCATTCCCGAGGCTTCGTTCACTTGTTTACAAGAAGTTGATAGCTCAAGTTATCTGTATTCAAATTCAATTAATATGCGCAGAGGAAGACGTAGTACACTTTGCTTTCAGTGGAATATGAAACCAATTGCTTTCTGACCATGCTTGTTATACCATTAAAGCGTGACCCCATTTTCCCCTCCATAACCTAGCCTTGAAACTTGTAATAATACAAATAAGTAAATGAATAAATAAAAATTAACAAACAAATAAATACTAAAATAACAAATAATAAACAATAAACAAACAACAATAAACCATAAAACAAACAATAATAAAATAAATAGATTATTTAATTAATTGATTAATAAAAATCCGATTCTTGGTATGTTAATTCAAATGACGGAGGCCATCACGAGGTACAGAGAACTTACATTGGGAAATAGCACTGGGAAATGGCACTAGGAAATGACACTGCTAGATGGCACCGAGTGAGAAATGGCACTGAGTGAGAAGTGGCACCGAGTGAGAAGTGGCGCCGAGTGAGAAGTGGCACCGAGTGAGAAGTGGCTCCGAGTGAGAAATGGCACTGAGTGAGAAGTGGCACCGAGTGAGAAGTGGCACCGAGTGAGAAGTGGCACCGAGTGAGAAGTGGCACCGAGTGAGAAGTGGCACCGAGTGAGAAGTGGCACCGAGTGAGAAGTGGCACAGAGTGAGAAGTGGCACAGAGTGAGAAGTGGCACCGAGTGAGAAGTGGCACCGAATGAGAAGTGGCACAGAATGAGAAGTGGCACAAAGTGAGAAGTGGCACCGCGTGAGAAGTGGCACGGAGTGAGAAGTGGTACCGAGTGAGAAGTGGCACGGAGTGAGAAGTGGCACCGAGTGAGAAGTGGCTCAGAGTGAGAAATGACAATGGCTGAGAAATAGCACCTAGCGAGACATGACACAGTAAGAAGTAGCACAGTGAGAAATGGCACCGAGTAAGAAGTGACACAGAGTGAGAAATGACACTCAGTGAGAAGTGGCATAGTGAGAAATGACACTCAGTGAAAAATGGCACCTAGTGAGACATGACACAGTGAGAAGTGGCAGAGTGAGACGCGACACAGTAAGAAGTGGCAGAGTGAGAAATGACTCAGATTGAGAAATGTCACAGAGAAGTGGCACCGAATGAAAAGTGCCACAGAGTGAGAAGTGGCATAAAGAGGTGGCACCGAGAATCGCTTGATGCCAACATCTACTGGCCATGCAAAGAGAAAATCGACTGTCCTGATGACATGACAAAATAAATAAAATAAAAAAGTGAAAGAAGACAAAGAAAAATTTAATGGAAGAATAAAGTAAAATAAAGTAAAATAAAACAAGATCAAATAAAAAAGATAGAATGAGTAATGATAATAAAAGATAAATAGAAAAACAGACAAAAGAATAGATAAATGAACAAACAAAAATAGATAAAATAACACGTGAATAAAATAGATATATGAAAGTGAATATATATATATAGAGGAAAAAAAATGTACAAATAAAAGCTTCTTTGTTCCCGCAATACAAAGACGACGTTAGAATCATTCATTGCTATCACGGAGTAGGAACGTAGGCAGGAGCGCGACTAAGGACACCCAGGAGCACAAGGCAACATCATACACTGCATGAGAGAGCCAAGGTCGGCGACTAAGTAATCCAATGAAGGACCTGCCCCTGTTTGTGCAGGTAGCAGGAAAGCACACACGAGACCATGATACCGTGCGAACGTGAGAACGAGTCAAAGTGAGTGTTTAAAGAAAATGTAACACGTGTAAAATAGTGAGAAGAAGGATATGTCCATGCCTAAGCTTGAGAAAACCTAAGATCGTGAGATCGTGAGAAAGTGTGAGATGTCAGACAAGATACAAAATAATGAGAACGAGGATATGTCCGTGCTTAAGCTTGAGAAAACCTAAGATCGTGAGATCGTGAGAAAGTGTGAGCTGTCAGACAAGATACAAGATAGTGAGGAGGAAACATTTGGGTTTGAAGAATTAATTCCGTGAGAGAGTGAGATACTGTAGATCCTGGGATCTGACAAAACGTGAGTTTACCGCTAGGAGGACCCCGTGAGAGGTCGTGAGATGGAAGGCCATCCATACCAGAAAAGCCATCAACGAGTGTCAGAGTTTCAGAGCGTGGGTGTATAATCCTGTGAGGTTGCGAAGGAGGAAGAGAGAAAAAGAGAGAGAGAAAGAGAAAGATAAAGAAAAGGAAGGAGAAAAGGAGAGAGAAAAGGGGAGAAAAAAGGAGAAAGAAAATGAAAGAAAACGAGAAAAGGAAAAAAGAAGACAAAAAAGACGAAGAAAAAGAGAGAGAGAGAAAAAGAAAAAAGAAAAAAAAGAGGAAGAAAGGGAGAGAAAGAGAAAGGGAAAGGGAAAGAAAAAGAGAAACGTAGACAGACGGACAGTGAGACAGAGGGGACAGAGGAATAGAAATAAAGGAACAGAGTGAGAGATAGAGATAGAGATAGAGAAATAGGGAGAGAGTGAGAGCAAGACAGTGATAGCGAGACAGTTTTAGCGAGGCTGTGATAGCATGACTTATAGCGAGACTGATTGCGAGACTGTGAGAGCGAGACTGTGAGAGCGAGACCGTGATAGCGAGACTATGAAAGCGAGACAATGATTGCGAGACAGTGATAGCGTTATAGCAAGACAGTAATAGGGAAAGTGATAGAGACTATAAAAGTGAGAGGAGAAGAGAGAGAAAAGAGAGAGAGAGAGAGAGGGAGAGAGAGAGAGAAATCAAATGAGAAAATAGTTAATTGAAGAGCAGGGATGAAAGCAAGCGAGCATAGCGTGGTAATGTGCGACTCGAGCAGTCAGAATCTCTTTGGAGAGAGAGTTCAAGTTGATACTGGCGAGGTTGTGGCGATGGTGAAGGTGAAGGTGGAATGGAGATGGAGGTGGACTGGTGAAGGTGGAATGGTGATGGTGGACTGGTGAAGGTGGAGGTGGAGGCGGAGGTGGAGGCAGAGACGAGGTAGAGGTAGAGGTAGAGGTAGAGGTAAATTGGAGATTGAGGAAGAGGTAGAATTGGATATGGAGGTGGTGTAAGTCCTGAGAGGGAGGTAGTGCAGGTGGTGACAGTGGGCTCAGATGGCAGAGAAAAGAGGTATTGGTGATTACGGTGGTGGTGGTGGTAATGGAAGACTTGCTGTGGGTGGTGGTGGTAATTTGGTGCTGTTGGTGGTGTTGGTGATGTTGATGGTGTTTATGGTGATGATGGTGATGGTGAAAATGATGGAGGATTCAGATGGCAGTGGATTGTGGTGACTCAAAAAAAATGGGTGGTGGTTATGGTGATAATAAGAGTGAAAAAATTATCACACGTGGTGAAATCACACACACACACACACACACACACACACACACACACACACACACACACACACACACACACACACACACACACACACAAAGACAAAGACACACACACACACACACACACACACACATACATACACACATTCACACACGTAAAGTGTGAAAAATTATCATAATGATGATTTTGGTTACAGCAAAGTGATGATGACTGTTGTAACGATGGTGATAGGAATGAGGATGAGATGGTGAATATGTGGTGATAGTGGTAAAGATCGTGGCGGAGAGTGAAAAGAGTTATGATGTTAAAGTTGTAGGATTTCAGTTCCGATATCAGCCTCAAAGATTTTCCTCAGAATATCAGCAGAAGCAGCTTCAAGCCCCTTACCGTGGTGCCCAGCCACATCGTGTTTAAAGATTAAGAAGGTGACGGCTTGTTACATTGTATTTCGTCTTGTCCAAAGATTAACGCAACCCCTCTAGACTGACGTGGGAGCAGGGCGGCCGGGTTTGGCTTGGCTGGGAGGGCGGAGGGGGGCTGGGGGGCGGCGGGGCTGGACACACAGGGCGGCGGGCGGGGGCGGGCTGGGCGGCTGGTCACGGCAGGGCGGCGGGCGGGGGGCGGTGGTCACGGGGGGGGGCGGGGTTCAGGCAGGCACGGCGGGCGGGGCACGGCACGGTGGGCGCTGGTGCAGGGGTGGTGGCTGGATCGGTGGTGTGGCACGGCAATAAAGGGTCAAAATAAGGGTGTAGGAAGACCAAAATATGTTATACAAAATAAAAAAGGAATAATTGGATTATCAATTTTGTTTACAGGAAGTGCTATTGGGACACATTTGTATTTTATATGAAGGTAGGAATATTAAAAGGGCATACAGGGTGTGCATAAGGAAATGAAAAAGCAAAAAACAAATAAAGTGAAAAAAAGAAAACAAAAAAAAAAAAGAAAAAAGAAAAACAAAAAAAAAAAAAAAAAAAAAAATAAAAAAGAAAAAAGAAATGAACAAGAAAAACAAAAAAACAAAAAAAAAGAAAAAAAAAAAAAAAAAAAAAAAAAAGAAAAAAGAAAAAAAAAACACAGAGGGAAATAAAGAAATGGTAGAGGTAAAAGAAAAGAAAGGAAATGAGAATTGGGAGAAAATGAAGTGAAATGAGGTAAAAAAATGGCAAAAAGTGAGAAGTGGGAAAGTGAGAATGGGCCGAGTGAGAATGGCACCGAGTGAAAGTGAATAAAGAAGAGAAAACAAAACAAAAAAGCACAATGGAAAAAAAAGAAGAGAGAAAGAAAACAGAGTGAAAAAAAGAAAAGAAGGAAAGTGACAAGTGAGAAAAATAAAAAGTGAGAAAAGTGAGAAAAAAAAAAAAAAGTGAAAATGAAAAAAAACAGAGAGAAGAAAGACAGAAAACAAATGGAAAAAAAAAAAAAAAGAAAGAGTGAAAGAAACAAGAGAAAAATGAAGAATGAAAACAAAAAGAATGAAACAAATAAAAAAGATAGAGAGAAAATAATGAAAAAAAAGAAAATAGAAAAAAGAAAAGAAAAAGAAAATAAAAAAAAAAATAAAAAAAAAAGAAAAAAAAAACAAAATAAAAAAAAAAAAAAAATCCAAATAAATAAAAAAAAAAAAATAAAAAAAACAGAAAAAACAAAAAAAAAAATAAAAAAAAAAAAGAAATAAAAAAAAAACAAAAGGAATAAAAAAAAGAAAAAATAAAAAAAAAAAGAAAAAAAAAAAAAACAAAAAAAAAAAGAAAAAAAAAGAAAAAAAAAAGGGAAAAAAAGGAAAAAAAAAGGAAAAAAAAAGGAAAAAAGAAAGAAGGAGAAAAAAAAAATAAAAAAGAAAAACAAAAAACAGAAGAGACAGAAAAAAAAATGAAAAAAGATAGTGAGGAAAAAAAAAAAAAAAAGAGAGAAATAAACAGGAAAAGAGGAAAAAAATGAGAAAGGAGAAAAAAAAAACGTGAGATGGAAAAAACCAACAAAAAAAATAAGAAAAACAGAGAGATGGGTGTAGGAAAACTAAAGGAGATCGAAAACAAAAAAAAAGAAAAAAAAAGAGGAGAAAAAGAGGAGAGATACAAGGAGAAAGGATCTGACAAAAAGTTTACCGCTAGGAGGACAAGAGAGAGAAAAAAAAAAAAAGGAAAAACGAGAAGAGAGAGGTGGGTGTATAAAGAAAAAAGAAAAAAAGAGAAAGAAAGGAAAAAAAAAAAAGGAAGAAAAGAAAAAGAAAAAGGAGAAATAAATGAAAGAAAAAAAAAAAAAGGAAAAAAAGAAAAAAAAAAGAGAAAAAAAAAAAAGAAAAAAAAGGAAGAAATAAAAAAGAAAGAAAGGGAAAAAAACAAGAAGAGACAGTGAGCGAGGGGGTGAGGAATAACATAAAGGAGGAGAATAAGATGGAAAGACTGTGAAAAAAGCAAGAGACCTTTATAGCGAGACTAGCGATGAGAGCGAGATTAAAAAGTGAGCGAGAATGGGAAAGAAACTATAAATGAGAAGAAGGGATACCAACAAAAAAAAAGGAAAAAAATAAGGAGAGAAGAAAGAGAAAGGAGAGAGAGATAGAAGAGAGGGAAGAGAAGAGAAATCAGAGAAAATAGTTAATTGAAGAGCAGGGATAAAAGCAAGCGACCATTTGGAGACAGAGCGAATTGATCGGAATGAGTTTTGAAGGTTGAACTGGTGAGGTGAGATGGAGGTGATGGTGAAGGTGGAAATGGTGGAGTGGAGGTAGAGGTGGAGGTGGGTGATGATGAAGAGGTGGAAGGGGTGTAAGTCCTGAGAGGGAGGTGCAGAGGTGGGATTGTGGAAAATGGTGGGTAATTGGTGATTACTTGGGTGGTGAAATGGAAGAGAGTGGGTGGTGGTGGTAATTTGGTGCTGTTGGTGGTGTTGGTGATGTTGATGGTGTTTATGGTGATGATGGTGATGATGAAAATGATGGAAAATGGCAGTAGATTGTGGTGACTAATGGGGTGGTGAATAAGTGTGAGATAAAAAGAGTGAAAAACACGTGGTGAAAACACACACACACACACACACACACACACACACACACACACACACACACACACACACACACACACACACACACACACACACAAGACACACACCACACACACACACACACACACACACACACCACACACACACACACATACACACACCACACACGTAAAGTGTAATTTATCATGATGATTTTGGTTACGATGTTGTTAGGATAGGATGATGGATGAGATGGTGATATGTGGTGATAGTGGTAAAGATCGTGGCGAGATGAGAAAAGAGTTATGATGTTAAGTTGTATTTCAGTTCCGATATCAGAATTTTCCCAAATTGGAAGCAGCTCAGCCGACCTCCGTGGTGCGAGCCAAAGTACTCACTCCCCACAAAAAGAAGCTAATCTACAGCTACTAGTCTGAAAATTTAGAGGAAAACCACTGTTACCTGCTCACGGTGGCAGACAAGGAAAACAGAGGAGATAAATGTTTTTTAAGTCATTTTACATTTTCGTAGTTTATCTATCAACAAATTAGATAAATCTCATTTTTTTTATTTTCCAAAAAAATTGTACCAAAACAACAATTTGTTTCATCACTCGCAACAAAAAAATTCATACTCACATTTCTCAAAGGTGCCAATAAACCAGAGCCGCATTTTTTTTAATAATACGGCCATAATTAGTTTAGATTATTTTTTCACCGTTTCCAACACGCCTAAAGAAAAACGTCACTATACACGATAGACCCTCCAGTAAACCACACACACACACACACACACACACACACACACACACACACACACACACACACACACACACACACACACACACACACACACACACACACACACACACACACACACACACACACACACACACACACACACACACACACACACGTACGCACGTACACAGGTACACACGCACACATGTACGGACGCGCACACACGTACACACACACGTACGTACATGTTCACGTACGCGTACACACACACGCACGTACACGTACACACATACAATACATACATGTCTTGGTAAGAAAAAATCACACGGATCGCGTGTTTGCCAAGCAGACGATAGAGATGCGACAAACTAAGCTAAGACTAGCCAGCAGGCCATGTAAATGTATGACTCTCGAAACGCGCGTGCGCACACACACACACAAACACACACGCACACGCACACACACAATTCAGCATCGCAGCAGTACGAACCGGCGCTTAACTCTGGTGGACTAGGAGTTGGGAATAGGATCCAAGGTCACACCATTATCCATACCTCTGAGCTCTCATCTGGGAGGGTAATAGCTCTCGATCACGTGTCCAACATATGACCCAGGACCAAGATTAATCTCCCTCACTCTCTCTCTCTCTCTCAATCACACACACACACACACACACACACACACACACACACACACACACACACACACGTACGTCTAAAATCGAGCCTGCTATCTCTGTATCAAAGATTTTTCTCTCTATTTCATCAACTCTAATGCCTCCGTAACAAACGTCTTAAGGAGGAAGTATTAAACATTAAGACGGTTCTCAGAACATGCTTGGAGCAGTGGGTTTCCTTCCTGTCTCGGACGTGGTAAAAAGGAACAAAATTTGATAATGAGGAATTCTTGCTCACCCCCGTTTTATGACGAACATCTGAAATGAAGTCAAACAAGGTGAGGAGACTATGTCAGGTAGCGCTTTGTAGCTACGGCCGAAGCCGTCACCTTTGCCTGACAATCGAAGAGAAGTACGGGGTCGGAACCCACAACTAACTCATCGCGAGACCGGTACGCTTCTGGTGACGCCACCAGGGCATAGAGGTGCTGCATACCAGTTTTGTATTTCAATTCTTAGCACCTCGTTAGGCCGGTTGAGGAGACTAGACTGGTTTCTGATTTCATTTACAAATACATCCACTCTAACACGTCCAAACCTCCACATTCGCGTCTCATCACAAATACAATCTTCCCAAGTCTCTTTAGGCTAACTCGGTTAAACACAAAGGCCGTTTCACGCAACCAAGGGATAGGCCGGTCATACAATGGGCAACTGACGCTAAAATCAAACCTCTTACAGGAATTCAAATTAAATCAACTCAGCCATCCTGAGTCCACTCTTGAACAAAGGCCACCACCATCGCATTCCACGATTCACACGAAAGCGCTGACCTCTGCTACGTCACTCCTGCAAACTTCTCAATCTCTTCTCTTCACCTTCTGTCTGGTCTCTCTCTTCCACGCTTCCCATCTCGCGGCGTCCACTCAGTAACACACTTGTTCCATCGCTCATCAGTCGTTCCCACCAACTTACCTACCCAAATCCATTTCCTCTGTTTTACCGCCTCCATATTATATTTTACTCTAGTCTGCTCTCTCACCCAACTTGTTCTCTTTCGGTCTCTCAGCATTATTTTCATAATTTATTTTTCCATTCTCCTCTGTGCAGTCCTTAGCTTTGTTTCCATCCCTTTATTCAGTTTCCAAGTCTCACACCTCTACATTATTGCTGGCAGAATGCATACATTGTAAACTTTACGTTTCAAACATAAACGTAGAGAGCCTCTCACGATTTTATCATACCACTTTCCAACCAATTGTAATTCGTTCTTTATTTCATTATCATGATCTTTGGTCACTTTCACCATCTGACCCAAATAATTATATTTTTCAACATCTTCAATATTATTACCATCAATTACAATATCTTCACTTTGAACTTTCGAGTTACTCTTATTAAATTTTAAACCTACTTTGAGACTTTCCTTGTTCAGATCCTTGTTCATATCCTGCAAGTCTTCTGCTCTTTCTGAAATAAGAATAATGTCATCCGCAAACCTTATGTGGTTTAAGTATTCGCCATTAATCTTCGAACTTTTCTCTTCCCAACTCAACCTTTTCAAAATCTCTTCCAAGTAAGCTGTAAATAAGTTGAGTGAAATTGTATCACCTTGCCGTACTCCTTTCTCGATCTTGAATTTTTTGTGTCTTTATATAGTCGAATTACAGCGGTACTTTTCGTATAAATCTTTTCTAGATCCCTTACGATCCGTTCGTTTGTACCCTGCTTGCGTAGCGAGTTTTGTATTGCTATTTGTTTTACCGAGTCAAAGGCCTTCTCGTAATATACAAAAACCAAAGAGGTATATTGTATTCTGTAGTTTTATCGATTAGTTGGTTCATCGCCTGCAAATGGTCTAGAGTCGAATATCCGCTTCTAAAGCCTGCCTATTCTCTCGGTTACCTTCCATCTAAAACTTGACTTAGTCTAACTGTAAAGATCTTGGAAAATACTTTATATACATTTGATAGCAAGCTAATAGGTTGATATTTACTAAGGTCTATTTGGTCTCCTTTTTTACAAAGTAAAATCTATAATATTACACCAACATTGAGGAACGCTTTCTTGACGTAAGCATTGGGTGTACAACTTAAATAAATATGAACTTCTTTCCCTGCGTCTTTCAAAAGATCTATCGATATACCATCTTCCCCAAGCGCTTTTTCCCGTTTCATATTTTTCATTATATCTACATATATCATATATACATACATTATGTATATATATATATATATTTTATATATATATATATTATATATATATATATATATATATGTACATATGTGCAAAATAATCACAGAAGAGAAACTTGTAGACAGACACTGTCTACAAGCTTCTCTTCTGTGGTTATCTTGCATTTGCGTATCACGGTGATGTGATTGCTTGTATATATTATATTATATATATATTTATATATATATATATATATATATATATATATATGAATAAATAGATAAAATTATAATAACTAATGGTTCTTTATAAAAACTAAATAAACAGATGAACAAATTAATGATCAGGTAAATTAATGAATTAATAGATGAATAGATAAATGAAAAGATAAATCAATAAATCAATAACCATATTAATAAACCGATAACTATATAATTGAATAATACTAGTATTAGATCTAAAATATAAATAAGTAATTAGATGACCCTTTATTTGGATGATTAAGTAGTTCAATAATCAAGCAATTGAATAATTGAAAATTAAACAATTAAATGATAAGATAAAATTGAAATAACAAATATTATAAAATATGAAAAAATTAAATCATTAAAAACTAATCAAATGATTAAATAATCAAGTAATAAGTAATCAAGTAATTAGATAATGGAATAATAAATATTCAAATATTAAATGATTAAATCACTAATTCATTAAATAGTTAGATAATTAGATTTCTAGATAGTAAGATAATTATATATTCAAATTAGTAAATGACAAGATAACGAAATAGATATTTACATGGATCATGACTAAATAATCTAATAGTTCAATAATTAAATAGATAGCCAATTAAGTACTTAGGTAACTAAATACAGTAGTTGAATATTTAAATAATTAGACAACTTGATATTTAAGTGATTAAATGAGTAATCGATTAATAAATTAGATAAATCAGTATATATTTAAGTAGATAACTGAAAATCATAACCAAGGGGTTGTTCAAAAAAGCCTTAAACTGAGAGGACTAATTTAAATGAGCTAATCTCGGGAATCTTTTTTTCATCCATTTTTTTCTCCTATAAGTGATCGGATAGTGTTATTCAGCTGAGGGGAAACCCCGTTATTTAAGGGCTATAAATAAAGCCGTACCTAATATATTAGGCAATGATATCATACGAATTTCAATTTTTTTTTCCAATTTATTGTAGCTAGTTTTCGTTCTTTATATATCTTCTCACATCAACCAAGAAACCAAGCGTCTTGCTGAATATCGCTGATAGTTGCTCTTTCTTCAGGATTTGCAACAAGAATCTTTTTGATTAGACTGAAATTTCTTCTTGAGATCGATTTCCATGGCTTTTTCAGCCTCATCTCTTCAGGCGAATAACACCAGACTCCAAAATTGATGTCTTTGTTTGTCATGGGGACTTTCCAAGGATTTTGACCAGTTACGAGTCTAGAGAGCAAAACTCCGCATGCCCAGATGTCTGTGGGCTCTCCCAGGTACTTTCCAGAGAAGACTTCGGGGGCGATGTAGGCTGAAGTCCCGCAGATCTTTG
>NW_027467715.1:934205-1039205 GCF_046742065.1 Oratosquilla oratoria
TCCCTGACGAAGTCTCACCTTTACCTCGAACCATTCATTCTCTCCATTTCTAATCCTAACAGAAGCTCTACTACTCTCATAAAAAGTCTTGACTGCTCTTAACAGTTTTCCTCCTATCACATATATTTGCAATACTTACCACAGTGCCTTTCTGTCAACCCTGTCATAAGCCTTTTCCAAATCCATAGAAAAAAAAAAAAACATCCTTACCTTTTCCTATAGCTTTCTCACATATCTGTCTTACCACAAAAATCTGATCTACACAACCCCTACCTGTCCTAAAACCACACTGTTACACACCAATTACTCCCTCTGTTCCTCTCCTAATCCTTTCAGTGAAGACCCTCCCATAAGCCTTCCCAACTACACTCAACAAGCTGATCCCTCTGAAACTACTACACTCACACTTGTCCCCCTTTCCCTTGTAAAGTGGAACTATACAGGCACTCCTCCAGTCCTCCAGCACTCTACCCTCTCTTAAACAAACATTAAATAAATTAACCAGCCAGTCCACCGTAACTGTACCTCCTTTTTTCAGACATTCTTCATGGCATCCATCCAACCCAGCTGCCTTACCTGCTCTCATCATCTTAACAACTGTTTTCATTTCATCTTTCCTTATTTCTCCTCTATTTTCCTAACTCATCACCCTCATTTTCTTAGTGCTTCCCACTGCAACTACCTTTCCCTCCCTATCCTCCTTCACATTTAGCAACTTCCTAAGATACTCTGCCCACCTTCCCCTCACTGCCCTCTCTTTCATTATCATCTTTTCATCTGCACCTTTTACCTTTTCTTCTCTACTTGATTCGCCTCCTCTTCATCTTTTAATTTCTTTCCAAATCATCTTTTTATTACTTTCAAAATTTTCTGTCATACTCTTACCCCATTTCACATCTGCTCTCTTCTTTGCCTCCTTTATCTTATACTGTATTTCTCTTCTCTTTACTCTGTACTTCTCATACGATTCCCTCATCCTAATTTGTAACCAATCTATGAAAGCCTTCTTCTTCTCTTCTACACCCTTCTTGCTTCCTCATCCCACCACTCACTACCCTTCCTTCTATTTTCTCCCGTCCTCCTTGTTCCACACACCATCTTTGCACACCTTATGACTCCCTCCTTGAACCATCCCCATTCCTCCTCCACTCCTAGTTCTACTCTATCCTTTACTCTCTCCCACTCTCTTAACTTCTTCTTATACTCATTCTCGTTTTTTTCCTCATTTAAGCAGTTCACTCTAAGAACCTCCATACCTTCTGCCCTTTTCCTCTTTTTCCACCTATTGTCCACTCTCAATTTACCTTCCACCAGGAAATGATCTGATATTCCCCCACTCTCTCCCCTTAGAACATGTACATCCTTAACTCTTCCTACCATACTCCTGGTCACCACTACATAGTCCATTAACGCTGTCTGCCACCCTTCCATCCACCACCCTCTCCCATGTGTACTTATGCTTGAATTTCTTCCTAAACACTGTATTTGCTATCATCAACTCTTTTTCGAGACACATCTCCACCATCAACTCTCCACTATGATTCTTTCCTGGAACTCCATACTTCCCAGTCACTCCATCTTTTGGTTTATTTCCTACCCTAGCATTAAGGTCTCCCAATACAACTACATTGACATTTCTTCCTAATCCCTCTATGCACTCATTTAAATCTATCCAAAAAGCCTCCCTTTCCTCTATGCTCTTCTCACTACCAGGCCCATACGCACTTACAAAGACCCACATCTCCCTTCCCAGCTTCACCTTCATCCACATCAACCTTGAAGAAACCCCCTTCCACTCCACTACATGCTTTCCTATCTCTTCACTTACTAGTATAGCCATCCCTTCTCTCCCTTGTCCCTTCCTCACTCCTGAAAACCTCCCAACTACACTCCCAAACTCATACTCACCCCTCCCTTTCAACTTAGTTTCACTCAATGCCAACACATCCATCTTTCTTCTCACAAACATACTGCCTATCTCTTCCCTTTTACTCTCATCTGTACCACATCCACGCACATTAAAAGACCCAAACCTTAAGGTACTGGTTGGAAAACTCCTAGATCCTCTTATGCCTTTACTTTTTTTAGGAATGTCCCCTTTGGGGCTATAGGTAAAAGGATTCCTAGTCCTATCCCCTGTCCCATTTTTTGTCGCCTCTTACAACTCAAGTGGAAAGACTTGGTGGTAGCATTCTTTTCCCCCACCACAGGGTAGGCAAAAAAAAGGAAATGAATATTCAAAGAAATGGTACAGGACAGTAACAAGGGGTTGGGGGACAGCATAATGGAGGGACAGTTGCAGTATAATAAAAGTGTCATCATTTCTCTATGAACAGAGTCTTCCTCTATCACAGACAAAATGATGTGTGGCTCTGGTCCATAGGGGTGTCCCATATAGACCCTAAAGTATCAACTGCATGTTACTTTGCCACAATAACATGCAGCCAGTACACAGACGGGACCAATACCCTAGATGGGCATATATATGTATAATTGTGACAAAATACCTCCTTATTCCTGACAGCATCCATGGGAAGTGTATGGAAGAGCATCCCTTTTCTCTTTAGCTGGTTTCTGTGGAGTTCAAGTGGTGCTACAATTGGTCTCACAGTTTGGAGCTTTGGTTGCAGTGACAGTCACTACATGCCGGAAGGCAGTGACTATCTGCCTGTCCTTCTTTCTGTTTGCCAAACCATTTACACTGCAGTAAGTATTTTATTTTATATCATAGTTCATCAAATGAACAAACATATACCAAAAGACCTACAGTATTGCCTCAGACCCAAACAGTGTGACAAGGAACAAGGACCTTTCATCTTCAGGATGCTAAGATGGAAGTGACAGTGAATTTTTGGATGGGTGTATAGTGGGTGAATAATTTGTGTCAGCCATCTCTGTTATAGGGGGAGGGAAAGGCCTTTTGGTATTTGGAAGTTCATCATGAAATTATGTAAACCTTTACATGTGATGTTTGAATTTTATTGCTTTATTTATATATATTTGTATATATTGCAGATAGGACTGATGAAAGGCTATTGGGATGGTTTGGACACATGGAAAGAATGAGTGAAAAAAATTAAAAGATTAGTAAAAAGTGTGGAAGGCAGAGGTTGATGGAGTGAACTTGAGGGGACAACTGAGGATGAGATGGATGGATGGGGTGAGAGGGGCTGTTAGCAAGAGAGGAAAGTCTGTTGAGCAAGGAAGGGAGAAGGCAGGAGATAGGAGTGAGTGGAGAATGGCTGTATATATATGATACTGTGATGCAAAGAAGGGAGGGGATGAGGGGTGTGGTAGTGAGTGGTTATGTGTGAATGCTATTTTGATGCAACCCAAAGAGATATCTCCCTGTCTTTTCTATTTTCTGCATGAGGGACTAAGAGGGGGGGGGGTTCACCAATAGTGTGAAGTGCCCTTGCTGTGGGTGTGCAGTCTTGCTGGATTGCTTCTGACCCAGGGCAATGGGCAGGAGACAGGGATGACCCTTCATCCAGGAGGAGCTGAGATGAGAGGGAGGAAAGGGTGGTGGATGGGAGTGGTTACGTGACTGTTGACTTCGCTACCTCCTTTGTAAGGGGGAAAAGTCCTTGGTATATAGATAGATTTATATGTAAAAAATGAATTAGAGGGGCCAGGAATGAAAACAAGAAGACCAAGGAAAAAGTTTGTAAATAAATTGATAAGAGCTTATGGTGAGAATGTCAAGCAAGCAAAAATGTGCACACCATATAGAGTGATTTGGAGACAAATCAGTCAGTCAGCCCAATGCCTTAGATGTCTCTTCCAGGAGATTTTAAAAAAGAATGTAGAATGTATCAACTAAAGTGACAACCTGTTCATGAGAGGGGTACAGTAGGAATGAACTGGGCACATTACTTGGAAAATTTTCAGAGGGTATATGTAGGAAGGAACAAAGGGACATGTGTAGTGGGAAAGAAAGTGTTTGAAAATGCTTAGCTACCTTGCTTAACCCCTTCCATACGGTGCCGCACATGTAGGCGTCATGGACTTAGATCTCGGTGGCAGCAGCCAATGCCAGCCGTACGACGTGTCGTAATAATACTCGCATCATAAAATATAGTCACCGCTTATATCGATCGTTCTCTCTTCACCCGTGAATTTTGATAACCATAGAAAATGCGACTACAAAAGAATTAGAAAGAATGTCATTATGGAGGGGCGACTACAATAAATATAATCAAGACGCCGATATGGCAGCCTCGTGAATACACTCGCTCCCCATGACGCCTACGTGTGCGGCACCGTATGGAAGGGGTTAATAGGTAACAATATAAGTAGAAAAAATTATATATACATGCATGCATATATCAATGGGTTTTCCCGCTTACAAGGAAAGTAGCCAAAGTCAAAGGCATAAATCCACTCCACTCCCATTCAGCAACCCTCCCTTCCTCTTTCCTTGGCTCCTCATGGATGACAAGTCATCCCTGCATCTTGCCCATTGCCCTGGGTTAGAAGCAATATAACATGACACAGCAAGGTCACTTCATTTAATAAGTATATATATATTTTTTAACAATTTACATACATATACCAAGGCTTTTTCCCCCTTACAAGGGAGGTAGCCAAAAAGGAAAAGGCATAAAATCATTCCCACCCATTCCATCCCTGAATACACTCCACACCCCTCCACCCTCCCTCTTATCTTAGCACCTCCTGGATGACGGGTCATCCCTGCACCTTGTCCACTGCCCTGGGTCAGAAACAGTGTCGCAAGACGCAGCACATCCACAGCAAGGCCGCTTCATTAAATCGGCGACCCCCCCTCTCCATCCCCTCGTGCATAAAAGAAGAAGACAGGGAGAAATCCCTCCGGGCTGCGTCAAATTTTGCTCACACATACTACCTTACCCCCCATCCCCCCGTCCATTCCACCTGATGCATCACAACATCATCCATATACAACCATTCTCCATTCACCCCAGTCTTCTGTCCTCTCCCGTCCTTCCTCAACAGACATTCCCCTCTTCCCCAAAGCCCCCTTCACCCCATCCATCCACCTCATCCTAGGACGTCCCCTCATGTTCACTCCTTCCACATCTGCCTTCCATACCTCTTTTACTAGTCTTTCTTCACTCATTCTTTCCATGTGTCCAAACCATCCTAATACTCTTTCATCAACCCTATCTCCCAACTCCCTTTCCACCCCCGTTCTTCTCCTCACCTCCTCATTTCTCACTCTATCTAGCCTAGTAACCC
Source organism: Oratosquilla oratoria (assembly GCF_046742065.1). NCBI lineage: Eukaryota > Metazoa > Arthropoda > Malacostraca > Stomatopoda > Squillidae > Oratosquilla > Oratosquilla oratoria. Next base: position 939,426 of record NW_027467715.1, read on the forward strand.
CCATCATACTTCTCAGACACCTCATCTCAAACACATTCAAACTCCTCTCTTATGTAACATGTTTCTGCCCCATACAGTGCTGTTGGCACAATCACTCCTTCATACAGTCTCCTCTTAGCATCCATTCCCAAATGTCTATTCCTCATTATACTCTTCAATCCACCAAGGCATTTACTCGCTTCTCTCAATCTACATTCTACCTCCACCTTCACTCCACCTTTTCCTGCCACATTTGCACCCAAGTATCTAAAGCTATCCACTTCCTCCAGTCGCTCTCCCTTAATGCTCACTTCCAGTCTACTGCCACTTTCACCCCTTGTACATCTCATCACCTTATTTTTACCCACATTTATCTTTAGCTTTCTTCTATCACACACTCTCCCAAACTGTCACCAACTTCCTCGGTCCCTCCTCTGATCCTGCCACAAGCTTAGTGTCGTCAGCAAACAACAGCTGGCTCACCTCCCACTTTTCTCCATTTTCTTTAACCATCTCCAATCCCTGACTCACTACCCTTGCATTTACCTCTCGCACTACCCCATCCATGTATAAGTTGAACAGCCAGGGCAACATAACGCATCCTTGATGAAGTCCCACCTTTACCTCGAACCACTCACTCTCTCCATTTCTAATCCTGACACAAGCTCTACTACTCTCATAAAAACTCTTGACAGCTCCTAGAAGCTTTCCTCCTATCCCATATATCTGCATAACCTCCCACAGTGCCTTTCTGTCTACCCTATCATAAGCCTTATCCAGATCCATAAAAGCCCAAAAAACATCCTTCCCCTTTCCTATAGCTTTCTCACATATTTGTCTTACCACAAAGATCTGATCTACACAACCTCTACCCATCCTAAATCCACACTGTTCCTCACCAATTACTTCCTCTGTTCCTCTCGTAATCCTCTCAATCAAGATCCTCCCATAAGCCTTCCACACTACACTTAACAAGCTAATCCCTCTACTACATTCACACTTGTCCCCTTTTCCCTTGTAAAGTGGAACTATACAGGCACTCCTCCAGTCCTCCGGCACTCTACCCTCTCTCCAGCAAACATTAAATAACCTTACCAGCCAGTCCACCATCACTGTACCTCCTTTTTTTAGACATTCTGCATGGCATCCATCCAGACCAGGTGCCTTACCTGCTTTCATCATCTTAACAACTGCCTTCACTTTATCCTTCCTTATTTCTCCTCCATTTTCCTCACTCATCACTCTCATTTTCTTAGCATTTCCCACTGCAACTATCTTTCCCTCCCTATCCTCCTTCACATTTAGCAACTCCCTAAAATATTCTGACCATCCTCCCCTTACTGCCTTCTCTTCCATTATCATCTCTCCATCTGCATCTTTTACCTTTTCTTCTCTACTTGATTTGCCTCCTCTTCCTCTCTTAATTTCTTTCCAAAACATCTTTTTATAACTTTCAAAATTTTCTGCCATACTCATACCCCACTTCACATCTGCTCTCCTCTTTGCCTCCTTTACCTTTTACTTTACTTCTCTTTTCTTTTCTTTGTACCTCTCATATGACTCCCTCGTCCTATTTTGTAACCAATCTGTGAAAGCTCGCTTCTTCTCTTCTACAACCTTCTTTGTTTCCTTATCCCACCATTCACTACCCTTCCTTCTATTTCCTCCTGTCCTTCTTGTTCCACACACCATCTTTGCATACTTTGTGACTCCCTCCTTGAACCATCCCCATTCCTCCTCCACAGCTAGCTCTACTCGATCCTTCACTCCCTCCCACTCCTCCTTTAGCTTCTTCTTATACTCCTCCTTTTTATTTAAAGAGTTCACTCTAAGCACCTCCTTATCTTTTGTCCCTTTCCTCTTTCTCCATCTATCCTCCACTCTCAACTTACCTTCCACCAAAAAATGATCTGATATTCCCCCACCCTCTCCCCTTAGCACTTGTACATCCTTAACTCTTCCTATCATAGTCCTATTTACCACTACATAATCCATCAACGCTCTACCACCCTTCTATCAACCACCCTCTCCCATGTGTACTTATGCTTGACTTTCTTCCAAAACACTGTATTTGCTATCATCAACTCTCTTTCTAGACACATTTCCACCATCAACTCTCCACTACGATTCTTTCCTGGAACTCCACATTTCCCAACCACTCCATCAATTGAGCCATTTCCTACCCTAGCATTAAGGTCTCCCAGTTCTATTACATTGACATTTCTCCCTAAATCCTCTATGCACTCATTTAAATCTATCCAAAAGGCCTCCCTTTCATCTACACTCTTATCACTGCCAGGCCCATATGCACCTACAAAGACCCACATCGCCTTTCCCAGTTTCACCTTCATCCACATTATCCTTGAGGAAACCTCCTTCCACTCCACTACATGTTTACCTATCTCTTCACTTACTAGAATAGCCACCCCTTCCCTCCCTCGCCCTCTCTTCACTCCTGATAACCTCCCACTTACACTCACCCTTCCCTTTCAACTTAGTTTCACTCAAAGCCAACACATCCATCTTTCTTCTCACAAACATACTACCTATCTCTTCCCTTTTACTCTCATCTGTACCACATCCACGCACATTAAAAAACCCAAACCTTAGGGTGCTGGTCGGAAAACTCCCAGACCCTCTTATGCCTTTACTTTTTCTTTTAGGAATGTCCCCTGTGGGGCTACAAGGAGAAGGATGCCTAGTCCCACTCCCCGTCCCTTTCTTCTCGCCTCTTACGATCCAAGTGGAAATACTTGATGGCAGTATTCTTTTCCCCTACCACAGGGAAAACAATTTACAGTCTTTATTTATATACAAGATCTCAAATTAATTGTTATTTTTTCATTTCCAGGTACTTGTGGGGAGGTTTGCTTGTAGTCATAGGAATATACATAAGTATTTATGCTAAGAACTTCAAGGATAGACCTTTATCCTTTATAATTACTCTGCAGAAATTGTTCATATTTATACAAAGATACTTTAGTCCTAGAATAAGTCATTATGGCAAGAAAGACAGTATAGGTATTCTTCAGGTTTAATGGTTACATTTCATAATTCATAGTATTTATTTATTCACAACAATGCATTAATGTCATTATTCCATATACACATATTGTGTAATGAAACTTTCAAAGATATTAGTAGTGAGTTTTAATGCTTGAGATTAATGTATGAAATTAATAAAATACATGAAATTATAGAGAAACCAGTTATGATTAGTTCTTATATTTCATTTGATTAAGGAATTGTGCCTGAAAAGTTAGATTAATTTTTTTTTTTTTTTTTTTTTATAATTTTCATAATTTATGAAGATATCACTGTTATTCCATTTACTGAGTATTAGGTAAATTCTTTCCCAGTGCATTCCCTGTGTGGATAACAGTTGTTTTCTATGATATGGAAATGATTGCTGATGCTGTTTTGATAAGGTATTATGTAACAACAGTATTCAGTCCATGCTCACTTTTATGTAAACAAATAATTTCACATGTACAGTAAACTCTCAGAACGAACTCCACATTCCTTTTGAACCACCCACTGATATAGTGAACCGAGTGTGATATTAAAAATGGAAGTTTACAAACAATGATGCCGTCTGGCTTTAAGTAGGCCCCATGTGTGTTTATGTGCATTTGTCAATCAATTCAGTTAGTTGTTGCCTATTGTAACTACAGTTTTAACGCCTGGTATGGTTAGTAAAGAGCAGTACTTTAGAAATACCCTCTAGTGTATTATACTTTATTTTCATTATTGTATTTACAACTACAGCAACATATGCATCAGTTATGTTGGAATGCAAGTGACAACAAGATGAAAGTAGTGTCAGACCAAATGATTTATTATATTGTGAGTTTATATATCTTTTTATAATTGTGATGTTGTAACAGCAAGACTTTTTATATCTTGTATATGGTGTTGATGTGTAGAATGGATGTATGCTTTGACTATCACCTCCCTTTATAAGAGGGAAAAGACTTGTATGGGTGAATGTATGTATGTAGCTGCCTCCCTTATAAAGGGAAAAAAGGCTTTTGGTATAAAGAGAGATGTATGTATATATGTTGTTACAGTACCACTTAATTTTATTTTGGTTAATTCTGTTGAAGCACAAATGTATCAGTCGCTCAATCTGTTCCCCCAGGTCTCTCTTGCAGGAAACTGAGGCTTCCACTACAAATATATCTTGCACACAGTGGTCGTGTACGATGGACAATGGAGAGAATTATTTCTTTCAAATGGTATCAACACCCTCATTCTTGGAGCCAACACTTGGTCTCCAAACTAGGCCCAAGATCTTTTTTTTTTTTTTTCCAATTTCAGTTGTCTTTTCTTAACCGTTTTCACGTGCAGAAAATGTAGAGGAAAAGCTAATAACTGGTAACTGCTCTCCTTCTCTTAGATTGTCACATAGAAAGAGATCTTATTAATATAGATAACCTAAGGCAACAGTCCAAGGTTTCTTCTCGGAGAAACCTAAGGGTCCTTAATTGCTCTCTGCTATAGTGCAACAGGTCTCCAGTCAGTGAAATTCAAAGCAATAATTATTATAAGCACAAGTATTTTGGATGAATTGCTGTGCTTGTATTAAGTTTTAAACCATTTATGTGAAAAATTTGGTACTGAAAAATATCACATGTAATTAATGAGGAATTCTTTGGAAAGAGTCCAAAGAGTGATTAGAAATGGACCATTGTGCCAGATATTAAACAATATATACACGAGTTGTTTTTCTCTTCCTCTAAAATCCAGTCTTGTGTAACTACAACACTGTAGGATAAGAAAATACCCTTTCTATTTTCCTCCGTTTACTAAGAGCATATTGGACTTGAACAAAGGAAGAATAAGGAGAAATTCAAACAAGATGACATGCTAAAGTCCTATGTGCAGCATTGTGTTGGAACCTATTATGGATAGGATTTGGGAAAAGAGTGGAGCAGGCTTGGTAAAGGTGATTTCGTCACATGAGAGTAGATATTCTTAAATAATATATTGATTTGGTGCTGGGATTGACAGATGGGTATAGATCAAGGAAGAGATAAAAACTGAAACAAAACTACTCACAGAAGAAGGCCATGAAATTAGCACACAGACTGCTAAATGCCTGGGGCAACTGGGAGAAGACTGCACCTTTCACCACCACATAGCCGAAACTGTGAGAAGAGCAAGAGGGATGGCAGGCTGGGTACTCAAAACCTTCTATACCAGAGAACCCAAAATAATGTTGACCCTTTGGAACACCATGATACAGCCTCTCTTAGACTACTGTAGCCAACTGTGGTGCCCCCACAAAAGAGGTGAAATCCAGCAGTTAGAGGCTGTCCAATGCTCTTACACCAGGTAAATCAGAGGAATGAGGGATTTAAGCTACTGGGAGCATGTCAAAAAGTTGGGGCTCTACTCTCAACAACAAAGAAGAGAATGGTATCGTGCAATCTACAAATGGAAAATAATTGAAGGAAAAGTACCTAACCCAGCACCCCATTCCCTGCAGCCTTACAGTACTGAATGATCAGGGAGGAAAATAACAAGAAAAAAATACTAACTAGAGCTCCTGAAAGGATCAAGACCCTGCTAGTGAATAGACTGAGCCATAAGGATCCAAAGATCTTTAATGCCCTCCCGAGGGATACAAGAGATGTCACCGGCTGTACAGTGGACAGACTCAAGGCTGGACTGGATAAATTCCTATCATCAGTACCAGACGAACCACCTGTACTAGGCTACACTGCTGGATGCCGGTCAACAAACACCTTACCAGACCAGATGGCCTTAAAGAAATTGGACACCAGGAATGGTAACAGTGGCAGATCACCGTGGCTGTGAAGAGGCCTTCTAGACATATCCAAGTAAGTAAAGGTGGATGGGTGAAGTATATTAAGCTGTAAAGGTACATTTAGGAAATCAAGCAAAAATAAAATCGTGCAATTGACAGTGTAGATTAACCATTAAGGGGACAGCCTGTTCCATCAAAAGGTCATATTTGGAATGCACTTGTAGTATTGCCTGGGAAGTATTGTGTTGCAATTTTCTTATGGGTAACTCAGGGAGGACAAAAAATTTTTTTTTAGAGCGAGATGGAAACGAAAGGTAAGGATTTTTATCGCTCATGTCGAGCTTTGCAAAATTGTGTAAATGATAAAAAGGCAAGAATTTAGAAACTAGTTATTAGAAAATATAATCCAAAATATGCTCCATATGACTGTTTTGGAAAAAAAATTAAACAGTATACAGGAGTGGAAAGAAGATTTTTTTTTATAAAATTCTTAGTTTAAAGTCATACCCTAATCCTTTCAGAGAAAATATAGTTTTACCATCAAAGAGAATGATCTTAAATAATGCATACATCTTCATTCTAAATAAATGTAATATATAAACAAAAAATCCTTGTGTTAAAAAACATAAATTCTAAATAAAAATTTCAATTATTCTGTTCAATAACTGGAAATTCAAGTAAAATGAGAGAAATCATATATTTCTGTTTGGAAAAATTATTGGAACCTGAACAGTTTTCGATAGTGTTGTGTTTACATCTGAATCAGATGGTAAGGTAACTGAGAAAAGGCAGAAATACAGCCCTAGCGCTCTTATTCTGATGGAAATAACGGGCATTTCCTGTAAAATATAATGGACACAAGTCTACAAGACACCGAAACGGACACAAAATCCGCCCTGGAGGGCGTCACAGAGTTCCATGCCGTCGGATTAACTCGGCAACACTCGGGCACGATCGTCAACATCGTCGACCAAGCCGAGGAGCACCCGCTTGATGACGTCATAAGTCCGACATCTGACGTCACTATTGCAGCTGGTGACGTAGAAATACATGAAGATGTCAACATCCATTCAAATCCCCATACTGGGGATATCATTAGTATAACAGTAAGACCAAATTTATGCAAATTTTAAGCTTATGATATTCTTAATTCATATAAGCATATTTCTAGATGTGTTACAAGAGGTAATTTTTCAATATACGAGACGATAATATACCACATGGAGTGTTAAAACACGACTGGAAAGTCACATTTTATTCATAAGAATTTAATTCTATTTGTTTAGAATATATTACACATCATAAGTGTAAGTCCCCTTGTTATTATCTTGCCCATAAACTTGTTCAGCCATGAATTTTTACTAAACGCAATAATAATTAATTACACCAGGTGAACTATTCACTAATAAAATAGGAAGGCGAGAGTTGAATATGGATATTAGATATGATGTAGGCCCTAGTTGATTTTGTTTATTCACATTGATCGCAGATATATTGCGGGTATTTAATGTATCTCATTCTTCATGACTAGACACTACAGAAATTTGTTTTTCGTCAGCGATTATAAATGAATGAAATTCGAGTGCCTTGGCAGGCATTGTATGATTGTACGTAGAACCTCTCCATGTAGTGATGTGTTTAGTGGCCATTCTTTTAAATATCTCTTAACTGTCAAAATGAGTAAACTGCAGGTCCCATGCCTGGCAGTCTTATTCCAGACTTATCCTTATCCTTTTTATCACATGCCATTTTCCTCACATCTCCCTACTTTTCCTCCTCCTTTTCCTCTGCCTACCCCCTCCCTCTCCCCCTCCTCATACTCCTTTTCCATCTCAACCTCCTTCTTCCATACTCCTGTGGCACCTCTTACTTTCTTCCTTTTCCTCTTCCTCCTCTTTCTACAACACCCTAGTAATACAAAGAACAGCAGCCAACTTGATTCCTATCATTATGTTAAAAAAACAACCAACTTTGGGGTCAAAAGATTGTACAATGGAGTCCCCAAGGAGCAAGATTCTCACCTGCACTATTCAGCCTCTTTATATTTGAACTTCTGACACTAAATACAAATCATAACATCAAAGCACATACATGATGATGACCTAACAATGCTATCTCAGCAGAGGAATGAGAGACTAGCTGCTGAAAATAATAATAATTATAATAATAATAATAATAAAAAAGTTGGCAAAGACAAAATGGCATGAAACCCTCCCTTAAGAAATAATCATTGACTTTGCTCACCCAAGGCAATAATGAATCAAAGAAACATCCAACAGTAAAACTGAATGGCTAACTTCTATTGGACAAGACCCTTAAAATCATGGGCTTCTGCTTTGATACTCGGTGTCCTTCAGTGTACAAATCAATGACCTAACAATGAAAATCAGTGAGAAGATAAACATACCAAGATCAGTAGTAGCAAGCACAGGATTTGGTCAGCAGTAAGGAACTAATCACAGTCTGCAAACAGTTCTGAAGAACTGAAACATCTTACAAACTGCACTAAACAAAGCACTAAGAATAGTAACAGGGTACACTAAACCCATCTTAATAGAATATCCACACATTGAAACCAAAATCCATACATTCCATACATCCATCCCATTAACACAAGTTTAACCAGCTTACTTAAAGAATGTAGGAAGCAACTAGTGGACAAGATCCATAGTCTTATAACATGTTCATTGAAAGAAGGCATTGTGTCACTTGATTGGAAAAGGGCAAACATGGTTCCAACTCACAAAGGTAGAGACAGGGAAACTGCTACTTGATTATAGGCCAGTATCGCTAACCAGCACAACAGTGAAATTATGCAAAAGAATTATAAAAGATCTTGAAAAGATAAACACTGACAGTCAGTTTGGCTTCAGGTATGGAAGGTCATGTGAGTCGAACCATTTAAGCTTTTACTCAAGAATGATTGATAAGCTGCAAGAGAATGGACTGCATGTACCTGGACCTAGAGATAAAGTACCTCACGGTTGACATATATGGAAATTGGAGCATGTTGGAGGACTGAGAAGCAAACTATTAGAATGGAATAAAGACATTCTGAAGAAAAGATACAAGAGGACAGTAGTAAAGGACAAAATATCAAGCAGGAGAGCTGTAATGAGTGGAGTTCCACAAGGTTCAGTGTTTGCATCAATAATGTTTCTTGTCTATGTTAATGACGACATGATGAAAGGAACAGCAAGATATGCCAACAGATGCGGATGATGCAGAAATCATGAGGAGGACAGTAGAATATTGCAAAAAGACCTAGATATTTTTGCATGGCACCAAGAATGCGACATTGAGTTCAGTACCAAAAAATGCAAAGTACTGGAAATGGACAATAGCAGCAAAAGGCCATCTTTATAATATTCCTTGGGAAGCAAACACATTACAAAAGCAAAAGAGGAGAAAGACATGGGAGTGTTGATAAAAGACAACTTGTCACCTAACAAACATAACAGCAGGATTGTGGGAGAGACATATGCAAAAGATTAAAGTGATATCCCATTATATGGATGAAGGGATGATGAAGAAACTCACCAAAACCCTGATATGTCCAAGACTGGAATATGCATTAATAGTATGAAGGATATAAGCAAGATTGAGAGAATACAAAGGGCAGCAATCAAATTGGTCCCCAGCCTGGCAGGTAAATCATATGAGGAAAGACTAAAAGTATTGGATCTACCAACTTTGAAAAATTGAAGAGAAAGATGTGACTTGATTACAGTGTTCAGGTCACTAAAGGGGATTGCATTGATAGAAGAGATCTCCTGATTAAAGATGGGAGGTCTTTAAGAGGTCATGGAAATAAATTAAAAAACTCCAAAAGGATGTGTAGAAATACAGCTTTCCATATACATACATATACCAAAGGCTTTTTCCACCTTACAAGGGAGGTAGCCAAAAAACAAACGCATGAAAACCACTCCCACCCCCCCATTCCATCCCCACATGCTCCACCCCCATCCTTCCCTCATCTCACCCACTGCCCTGTGTCAGAAGCAGTGTCACAAGACACACAACATCCACAGCAAGGTCCCTTCATTAGATTGGCACCCCCCCCCCCCCACCTCCATCTCCTCATGCTGAAATGGAGAAGACAGGGAGAAATCCTTTTGAGCTGCATCAGTTTATTTTTCATGCATACTCACCCTCCACCAACTCCCTTTCATGCATCACAGAATCATCCATACACAACCATTTTCCATTCATCCCTATCTTCTGTCTTCTCCTGTCCTTCCTCAACAGACATTCCCCTCTTTCCCAATGCCCCTTTTACCCCATCCATCCATCTCATTCTTGGTCGCCCCCTCATGTTCACTGCTTCCACCTCTGCCTTCCACACCTTTTTTTTTTAATAATCTTTCTTCACTCATTCTTTTCATGTGTCCATACCATCCCAATACTCTTTCATCAACCCTATCTCCCAACTCCCTTTCCACCCCCACTTTTCTCCTCACCTCCTCATTTCTCACTCTATCCAGCCTCATAATCCCTATCATACTTCTCAGGCATCTCATTTCAAGCACATTCAAACTCCTCTCTTATGTTCCATGTTTCTGCCCCATACAGTGCTGTTGGTACAATCACACCTTCATACAATCTCCTCTTAGCATCCAATCTCAAATGTCTATGTCTCATTAGACTTTTTATTCCCCCAAGGCATTTACTTTCTTCTCTTAGTCTACATTCTACCTCCACCTCCACTCCTCTCTTTCCTTCCACATTCGTACCCAAGTATCTAAAACTATCCACTTCCTCCAGTCTACTGCCACTTTCTCCTCTTGTACATCTCATCACCTTACTTTTACCCACATTTATCTTCAACTTCCTTCTTTTACACACCTTCCCATTTTTTAATCCATTTCCAGATCTGGTCCAAGTCTTGTTGTAATGAGTTGCAATCCTCCTCAGTTTTTACTTTCTTTAGTATTTTTGCGTCGTCTGCAAAGAAATTCATATAACACTACTTCTTCATCCATGTCATTTATGTATATGGCAAACATAATCGGGGCCAGTACTGATCCCTGCGGGACACCACTTTTCATTTATTTCCAATTTGAGAATTTGTCTCTAATTACTACTCTCATTTTCCTCCCAGTCGGGAAGTTTTTCATCCATTCCAATGATTTTCCTCTGATGCCACTTATTAATTCTATCTTCCTTATTAGTTTATTGTGTGGTACCTTAAATGCCTTTTGTAGGTCCAGAAAGGCACAGTCTGCCCAACCATCTCTCTCTTGTATTACAGTAAAAGCTCTCTTATCCGGCATAACTGGGACCAAAGGCATGCCGGATACTTGAAGGGGTTGCTAAAGTAAGTGAAGGGGTACAGAAATATGTCTACAATCACCCCCTTTACTCACTATTAATGTCAGATTTCGATTCACCAGCAATGTCCAACTTCCTTATTCCATGCTGAGTCTTGAATCGGTGTAGCGAACCATCTGAGAACTGGCATGTTTCTGCTTCACCCATCTTCTTTGCTAGGTCACATCCTTTTTCTTGCAGCATGGGGCCTGTTATTAATACTCCTTTGGATCTTTTCAGGCAAAACCACTCATACAACACTTTTTCAATCATGTCCCCACGCTGATATTGTAAAGTGTGACGGTTTTCAGCAGCTTTTGGGGTATCTGTCCCCTTCATAATCTCACGTAACTTCTTCGATTAGGCCTTAATTCCGTAGATGGTTGATGAGCCTATGCTAAATTCGTCCATGAGTATTTTTCTGTTTTCCCCTTTCACTAAACGTTTGCAAATGTCCACCTTCTGCCTAAGTTTAAGCACAACACATTTCCATTTATCAACTTTGGGCATGATGAAAGTTTACAGGGGAACACTTGAGGAAGAATGTAGCTGAAGTGAGTGGAGACAAACACAAACGTGGCACATATGAGACTGAACAGCATGGGCTGTGGTGGGTGGCGCGAAACTGACCCAGACAGTGGTGCACTCTGGTGATGGTGGGAACAGTTAAAGCCTCGTGCAGGAAATTTTATCGATTTGTATTGATTTCATATAGATTTTAATGCTCAGAAAAAATATGCCGGATACATGAAGTTGCCGGGTACCTGAATGCTGGATAAGAGGGCTTTTACTATATGTCTATTAATCTTGAGTAGAAGCAGATCAAGTTTGTTGTACATGATCTTCCTTGTCTGAATCCAAATTGATTTGGATTCAGTATAGTTTTTTCTTCCAAATGTTTAACCCATCTATTTTTGACGACCTTTTTGCAAATTTTTGCTACTGTGCTTGTCAGGGAGACCGGTCTGTAATTTGATGGGTCTTCCTTGTTTCCTCCCTTATAAATTGGTACAATGTTTGCATTCTTCCAGTCCTGTGGCACTTTTCCTTCTTTAAGTGAGAATTTAATTATATTGTATATTTTGTCTGTTAATTCCTCCATGCATTCTTTCAGTATCCAATTTGCAATTCCGTCTGGACCATGTGATTTTCTGATATCAAGGGTTTTGATTTGGTTGTTGATTTCCTTCTGTGTTACAATTATTTCTTTCATTGGGAGGAATATCTCTCTATTTCCTCTTAGTTAGGTGAGTTTTCTATTGTGAATACTGATTTGAAGCGGTTCATGATTTCAGCAATTTCCAGTTCTGTAAATTTATATTTACCTTGGTGCAGCTTTTCTATTTCTTGTTTGTTCTTCAGTTTGCCAATTACATACCTGTAAAGTAGTTTGGGTTCTTCTTTGCATTTTTCTATTATTATTTTTTTCATAGTTTCTCTTTTCATCCCTATGTATTTTCACATAATCATTTCTTAGTTTGATGTACATCAGCCATTTGTTTGTTTTCTTGTATCTTTTCCATTTCTTCCAAGCTTTGTCTCTTTTATCCTTAGCCTCACTACACCTTTTGTTGTACCAGCTTTTTATCTTTTTATGTATGTTCTTTCCATTTTTTGTTGTGGTACATATTTACTCACTCCCTCATTATATATTTCTTTTTGTATATTCCATTTCTCTTCCATCCCTCTTTCTTCATGTAGGAATTTTTCCCAGTTCGCATTGCAAAAGAATTTTTTGAGTTTCTCAGAATTTTTGTTGTTGTACATTAGTCTTCCTATTCTATGTTTATCATTTCTGCTTTGATCCATTTGCTCTTTCAACTCAAATTCTATTAGTACATAGTCACTCTTTCATATCAGAGTTTTGTAATCAATTTTATTGACAATTTCAGGCTCTGTCATAAGTATTAAATCCAGCCTTGATGGTTCTTCACTACCTCTGTATCTGGTATTTTCCTTTATCCACTGAGTCATTGTGTATTTGATGGTCATGCCAAGCAGGATGTTGCCCCAGAGTTCCTCTCCGCCCTTCACTGTCATTTTCCTCCCAACATATTTCTTTTGAATTAAAGTCACCCATAATTACTGTATTTCCTCTGTCCTTCAGTATATTAGTTAATTCATATTTTGTATCTTCTAATATTTGGAATGATCACTTTCTGTCCAGGACTTTGTTTTGTGGGGCACATACACCACTACAAATTTTCTACTCTTCATATGTTTGCTGTCAACTTGTATTGTAATTGATTCTACATTATTTTTTCCTTCAGTTATTTTTGTTACATTTAAATCTTTATTAGTCAAAATTAATACTTCGCCATCCTGTTTATCCTCTTATTTTTTGTCCAGCAATTGTATAAACCTTGTCCCACAGTGTTGGGTGGTGGAGTACACTTTAATTTAGTTTCCACTATTCCCATTATGTCTGGTTTTTCTAAGGTCAGATAATCATTTAATTTATTCATTCCTGAAGTTATTCCATCTATATTGATATAAACTATTTTTAATTTCCTTTCTCCTCGTCTTTTTCTGTCTTCATTGTGTCCTTTTTCCTTATATACCATTTTCTCAGCCTCAGCTCCACCACTCTCCAATTAATTTTTTTTTTTTTTTCAGTTTCATTCTTTTTCATTTTTTTTTCATTCGCTTTGTTTCTAAGTTCTTTTTCTTTTTCTTCTTCACTCATTTCTTTTTTTATCCATACATTCTTGTAATGTTCACTATTTGCTAATTTCATTGTTCTGGATTGCACTTCCTTGGCAATTGTTTGAGATCTAAGCTTTACTTTCAGTGGCCTGTATTGTTTTTCTTTAGAGTATCTGTCCATCCTAGGTCTCTTCGATTTCCCTATCCAAACCTTTTTCTTCTGCTTGTAATTCTTTCAGAATTTCCTTAGTGATCTCTTTCTCCTCTTTTTCCCTCTGATATCTAGGTACATTTTCCTTCTCTTGAATACCATAGATTACAATGCATCTTTTTTTATCCACTGTGTCCCTAACTAAGTTGCTTTTCTCTTTAAGTACTTGGATCACCATTTCCTTGGTATTTTCCTTGACCTGTCGCTCCATATTTAATGTGTGTCTGAGGGAGGATAGAGTGCCAAAGGACTGGAGGAGTCCCTGTATACTCCAACTTTACAAAGGAAAAGGGGACAAATGTGATTGTAATAGTTTTAAAGGGATCAGTTTGTTAAGTGTAGTTGGAAAGGTTTATGGCATGATTTTATTTGAGAGGATTAGGAGAGGAACAGAGGGAGTGATTGCTGAGGAGCAGTGTGGGGTTTAGGAAAGGTAGAGGTTGCATGAATAAGATTTTTGTGATAAGACAGATGGCCTTAACAAAATGTAAGGATTTTTTTTCGGGCCTTTTATGGATTTGGAAAAGGCTTATAATAGATTAGACAGGAAAGCACTATGGGAGGTTTTGCAGGTATATGGGGTTGGGGGAAAGCTGTTAAGGACATTCAAGAGTTTTTATGAGAGTAATAGAGCCTGTGAAGTGGAAGTGGAGAGAGCAAGTGGTTTGAAGTAAAGGTGGAGTTGTATCAGGGCTGTGTCATGTCATGATTGTTCAGTGTGTACATGGATGGGGTGGTGCAAGAGGTAAATGCAAGGGTAATGGGCAAGGGATTGGAGATGGTTAAAGAAAATGGAGAGAAGTGGGAGGTGAGCCAGTTGTTGTTTGCTGATGACACTGCACTTGTGGCAGGGTCAGAAGGGGGGGGGATAAGGCAGTTAGTGACAGACTTTGAGAAGGTTTGCAATAGGAGAAAGTTGAAGGTAAATGTATGTAAAAGTAAAGTGATGAGACATACAAGGGGAGAGGATAGCAGTGGGTTGGAAGAAGCCTTAAATTTAGAGAGGCTGAAAGAAGTGGATAGTTTTAGGTACTTGGGGTTGCATGTGGCAGGAAAGGGAGGAGCGGAGGTAAATTGTAGATTAAGAGAAGCAAGTAAATACCTTGGGGAATTAGAAAGTGTAATGAGAAATAGGTATCTGGGAATGGATGCAAAGAGAAGATTGTATGAAGGGGTGATTGTGGTAATGATACTGTACGGGGTAATTTAAGAGAGGCAGAGAGATGTTTAAATGTGTTTGAGATGAAATTTCTGAGAAGTATGATAGGGGTTACAAGACTGGATAGATTGAGACAAGGTGAGGAGGAGACTGGGGGTGAAAAAGGAGATTGGTAGGTAAGGCTGATGAAAGAATATTGGGATGGTTTGGACACATGGAAAAAATGAGTGAGGAAAGATTAGGAAAAGAGGTGTGGAAAGCAGAGATGGATAGATTGAAGTTAAGGAGATGATTAAGGATGAGATGGATGGATGGGGTGAAAGGGGCTTTGAGCAAAAGAATAATGTCTGTTGAGCAAGGGAGGGAGAAAGCAGGAGGTAGGGGTGAGTAGAGATTGGCTGTATATAGATGATATTTTGATGCAAGGAAGTGAGGGGGTGGGGGATGAGTAGGAAGTGGTGTGTGAATGTTATTTTGACACAGCCCAAAGAGATTTCTCCCCATCTTCTTTATTTTCTGCATGAGGAGACAGAGGAGGGATCACCAATTAAGTGAAGCAGCCTTGCTGTGGATGTACCATATCTTGCTGCATTGCTTCTGACCCAGGACAGTTGGGGGGGAGATAGAAACAACTCTTCAGCCATGAGGAGCTAAGATGAGAAGAAGGAAAGGGTGGTGGATGGGAGTAGAATGGGTGGGAGTGGGTGCATCCCTTTTGAATTGGCTACCTCCATTATAAGGGGGAAAAAGTCCTTGGTATATAGATGGAGTATTATTATTATCATTGTTATTATTATTGAAAAGTACATTACTTATTGTGGTGCAAAGATATAGTATTTAGTTGATATGATACTAATTACACTTGAATATTTTTCACACTAAACTATCTTCAAAAACCTTTGTTGTATCAACATGCATTATTTTACTTGTATTGGTATTAGATTTTACTGACCATGTTTTAGATCATGGTGCCAGCTTAAGATGTTCATGACTATATAGTACAGTACTTTATTTCAGTGATTATTTGCTATTATCCATATTTTTCTATCATAATAGTTTTTAGTTTTCAAGATGTTAACAATCATCGTAGGGAAAATAGGTAAGAAAGGTTTGAGCATGGGAAGCAGTGTAGGTAGTTCCCTATACTGTATGACATATTCTTCCTCGTTCAGGGCCGAGCTTCATCTTCACAAGTGGCAAGGAATGCACTTGCTACAATCAGCAGCACTTCAAGCCCAAACCATCAGGTCAGCACCTCCCACCACCCCCATCCACATAACCCTATCAAAACAACCATCATTGCTCGAGCCCTTGCTCGGGACACCAAGAATGGTATCATCACCATCAACTCTGGAAGTACCATGGCCAATATTAATACCAACAGTGTCATTGCAAACATTAATGCCAATAGTACTGTTGCTACAATCAATACCAATAATCCCAGCTCAACCATCAAGCCTTCAATTGTTGCATCAACCTTGGTTACCAGTAACATGATCAGCAGTAGTGATAGTAGTAATAATAATAATAATAATGGTAATGATAGTAGCAGGAATAGTAGAAATAGCAGATGTACTATCAGTTGTGTGGCAGCTTCCTCTACAACAGCACCTTCAGGTGCAGAAAATTTAGAGGATCTGGGAAACAGCACTCCCCATGCAGCTCGCCTGGTGGTCTGGGATGGTATCTGCAGGAGAGGGTCTGGTGAAGGTGAGGTAGATGACTCTGAAGTGGGTGGAGATGATGATGGTGTCAACCATGATAATGGAAGTTGTGGCAACAGCAGCAGAATAGTGGGGTTTGGTGCTGGAGGAAGAGGACGTGGAGGGGGAGCAGTGGTAATTGGGTCATCCTCATTTGAGGATGGCTGTAAGCCAAGCATCACATCAACAGGGAGTAACAACAGTGGAAGTAACAGCAGTAGTACACAAGACCCAGGATGGAGGGAAGCAGCAAGACAGCCAATCCTAATGGTGCGATGCAAGGTTAGTATGGAAAAATTCCTTTGAAAATATACCATTTGTAATAGACCACTTTTCATGGGGATTAGTCCATACAACAAATGATCTTAGCAAGCAACTAATGCAAAGAATAATTGCTTGAACCCACTGCTTATATTTGTCTTTATAAAGATAAGATGTATGCAACTCACTGATAGATGATTACATGAAATCCTCCCAGAACATTACTGCAGAACTACATAAGAACAATTTTGGATCTGGGTCAAGGGGAAAGTGCATCCGTCTGGGCAAGCTTTGGTTCACTCCCACTGAATTTGAAGCGCACTGTGGCAGGTCAGCCAGCAAGGATTGGAAGAGGAGTATAAGGTAGGGATAACAGAATAGTGTATTTTTATTAATTTACTATATGTAGATTGCAGCACAAATCTCTCTTGCTGGAACAGTTGGGATGGTATCATACACAGCTTACTGTTTTACACCACCCTACTATTGCACAAGTTTGGTCAATGGAGACAGACAGGTCATAGGTCTTTGCCTGTACATTACAATTAGGTGATGGGTAAACCAGCTCCAGATGTTGGGCCCTGCTGTGGAAGGGCAGTCTCTGCATTACCTCTAACCCAAGTGGTGTGGCAGGAGCAGGGATGATCTTTCATTCAAGAAGTGCTCAGATGTGAGGGGATTGAATGAGTGTATGCTTTGATTTAGCCACCCCCATACAAAGGAAAAAAGGCCTTTTGGTATGCATGCAAAAACAGGTATGCACACACTCAAAACAACTCCATAAAATCTCTTCATTGAATGACCGATAGGCAAACCTGGTGGCTGTGGTGGGGTTCTTCAAAGTCACAGGCCACCAGCAAGAGAGATTCAGGGCAAGGGATTAATTGAGCACAAAAGGGCAACATTCATATTTTAAATGCATACTTTTAACAGTTATATCTTACATAAGTATTCTGTTTCCCAGGTTTCGTGGACAGTCTCTCCTAACACTTGTGGATGAAGGTTTCTTGCAAGTTCATGCCACATCCTGTTCCTGTGCTGCATGTCTCGATGATCAAGCTGCTGTTAGTATCCAATCAAATTCATGTATAGAATATGTACACTTAGATATATTAAGGAATTAAGTTGTGGGGTTTGTTGGATATGGAAAATTTTATTTAATACATGTAAACAATAAACTTAAGATTATTTCAAACATATATGTGAGTCATGATTCACATTCTCTATGACTGTATTGTATGGAGAGCTATTATGTTTCAAAATGAGTCTTGTACAATGAGGTCATAAGTAGTCATGTGCTGTGGCACTTGCAAAGCTCATCACATTCCTCATTTCCATCCAAAGTGTAGCTCCAAGAAACCTCATCCTCAGCCTTCAGACTAAGTCCAAGATTTCTCACTCTATCACCTTTCATTATTTTTTACCATGTTTTCACATTAGGAGGGCTGACAATAGCCACATTTCCTCTACCACTACTGTAGTAGGGGAGAGAGAGTACTGCCACCAAGTGTTCCCACTTGAATTGTAAAAGGCAACTAAAACTGGACAGAGGGTAGGAATATGCATCCTAAAGGGTAAATTCCTAAAAGAAGTCAAGGCATAAGAGGGTCTGGGAGGAATTTTCCAACCAAAACCCTAAGGTATGGGTCTTTTAATGTGAATGGATATGGTAAAGATGAGAGTAAAAAGGGATTGGTAGTTTGTGAAAAGAAAGATGGATATGATGGCATTGAGTGAAACTAAGTTGAAAGGGAGGGGTGAGTTTGAGTTTGGAAGTGTAGTGGGGAGGATGTTGGGAATGATGAGAGGATGAAGGAGGGAAGGGTGTAGGTGAAATTGGAAAGGGAGATGTAAGTGCATATGGGCATGATAGTGAGAAGAGTGTAGAGGAAAGGGAGGCTTTTTGAATATATTTAAATGGGTACATAGAGGGATTAGGGAGAAATGTCAATGTAGTGATATTGGAAGATCTCACTGCTAGAGTAGGAAATGAATCAATAGAGTGGTTCACAAGTGTGGAGTGCTAGGAAAAATTTGTAGTGGAGAGTTGATGGTGATGTGTTTAGAGTTGATGATAGCTAACACAGTGTTTAGGAAGAGAGTCAAGCATAAGTACACATGGAAGAGGGTGGTGGATGGAAGGATTGTTGATAGAGCTTTAATGGACTATATATTGGTATCCAGGAGTAGAGTGGGAATAGTTTTTGAATGTATATGTTTTTAGGGGAAAGAGTGGGAGAATATCATATCATTTTTAGGTGGAAAGTAAGTTGAGAGTGGAGGGTAGATGGAGAAAAAGGAAAAGGGCAGAAGGTGGAGAGGTACTTAGAGTAAACTACTTAAATGAGAAGGGAAAGGAGGACTACAAGAAGTTGAGAGAACAGTGGGAGGAGGTGAAGGATAGAGTAGAGGTAGGAGTGGAGGAGGAATGGTAGTGTTTTAAGTAGGGAGTAAGAAAATGTGTAGAGATGGTGTGTGGAACAAGGAGGATGGGAGGGAATAGAAGGAAGGGTAGTGAGTGGTGGGATAATAAAGCAAAGGAGCATTCACAGAAGGGTTGCAAAAGAGGACAAAAGAAACATATGAGATGTTCAAAGAAAAAAGCGAAGCAAAACATAAAGGAAAGATGTAAAATGGGGGAAGAGTATGACAGAAAATTTTAAAAGTATTAAAATGATGTTTTGGAAGGAAATTAAGAGAGGAAAGGGGTGAATCGAGTAGAGAAGAAAGGGTAAAAGGTGCAGATGGAGAGGTGATAACATAAGTGGCAGTGATAAAAGGAAAATAGGCAGTGTTTTAGGGAGTTACTAAATGTAGAGGAGGATAGGGAGGGAATGGTGGTTGCAATGGGAGGCAGTAAGAAAATGACAGTGATGGATGAGGAATATGGAGGAATAAGAAAAGACGAGATGAGAGCAATTATTAAGATAATGACAGCAGGTAAGGCACCTGGGTTAGATGGGTATCATGCAGAGTTTCTGGAAAAGGGAGGTACAGTGATGGTGGACGGGCTGGTGAGGTTGTTTAATGTTTACTAAAGGAGGGTAGAGTGCCAGAGAACTGGAGGAGTGCCTGTATAGTTCCACTTTACAAGGAAAAAGGGGACAAATGTGGGTGTAGTTATTTCAGAGGGATCAGTTTATTGGGTGCAGTTGGGAAGGTATGGTAGGGTTTTGATTGAAAGGATTAGGAGAGAAATAGAGGGAGTAATTAGTGAGGAGCAGAGTGGGTTTAGGAAAGGTTGGGGATGCATGGATCAGATTTTTGTAGTAAGATAGATATGTGAGAAAGATTTAGGAAATGTAAGGATTTTTTTTTTTTTTTTTTTTTTTTTTTTTTTTTTTTTTTTTTTCCTGTATGGATCTGGAAAAAGCTTATGACTGGGTAAACAGGAAGGCACTGTGGGAGGTTTTGCAGATACAGTCAAACCTTGGTTCTTGAATTCTCTGAACTCGAACAAATCAGTTTTCAAACAAATTTTTTTAGCTGGAAATACCTCTGTATTCAAACAGAATTTTGGTTCTCGAACGACGCTGACATGTGGCCACTGATGAAATGTAAACACTTCTCTGTTGACCGCTGAGCTGAATAGTTGCGCTGTGCTTTCATTATCAATTTTATTGCATTCAGCATTTATTTTTCCTACACTAGCCCTCAGTCATGGCTCCAAAGAAAGCAAAAAGTGATACTGGTCAAGGAAAAAGAAAAGTTGTGAGAAAAACAATCGAAGTGAAGAAAGAAATTATTGCAAAACACGAAAATGGTGTTCGTGTATCTGATCTTGCTGTGCAGTACGGTATGGCAAAGTCTACAATTTGCACTATTCTCAAGAATAAAGAAGTGATAAAGTTGGCTGATGTTGCAAAAGGAGTGACCGTCATTAGTAAACAAAGACTGCAAATACTTGAGGAAGTGGAAAAGTTGTTGCTTGTTTATATAAATGAGAAACAGTTAGCAGGTGTTAGTATCTCTGAAGCATTTATATGTGAGAAAGTGTTAGCAATTTACAATGATCTAGTAAAGAAAGGCCCTGGTACAAGTGCTGATGATTTTGTATTTAAAGCAAGTCAAGGATGGTTTGAAAAATTTAAGAACAGAAATGAAATTCACAGTGTAGTTAGGCATGGTGAGGTGGCGAGTTCAAACAAGGAAATGCAGAAAGTTTTGTTGTTGAGTTTGGTGACTTTATAAAGAAAGGTTTTCTCGCCCAACAGGTATTTAATGCTCATGAAACCAGATTATTCTGGAAAAAATTGCCAAAAAGAACCTATATCACTAAGGAGGAAAAATTGCTGCCTGTGCACAAGCCAATGAAAGACAGACTCACTCTTCTGCTGTGCAGTAACACAAGTGCTGATTTCAAGCTCAAATCATTGCTAGTGTATCATTCTGATAATCCAAAAGTTTTCAAAAGAAATAATGTTATGAAAAGTAAATTGCCTGTAATGTGGCAAGCTAATACAAAGGGTTGGGTGACAAGACAATTTTTTTTACAGAATGGATTCATGAGGTTTTTACCCCAAGTGTTAGAAAATACTTACAAGAAAAAAAATTGCCATTAAAATGCCTTCCCGTGTTGGATAATGCTCCTGCTCATCCTCGAAGCTTGGAGGATGACTTAGTTGGTGAGTCTGATTTTATTAAGGTCAAATTCCTGCCACCTAACACAACACCTCTAATCCAACCTATGGATCAATAGATCATAGCTAACTTTAAGAAACATTATGATAAAGCCATGTTTTGTGTTTCAAAGTTACTAATGATTCAACTTTGAGAGAATTTTGGAAAGACCATTTCAATATCCTGAGTTGTGTTAATCTTATTGATAATGCATAAAACCAAATGAGTACTAGAACCATGAATTCAGCATGGCTGAACCTTTGGCCAGGCTATGTATCAGAGAGACTTTGAAGGGTTTGAAACTGCTGGATCTGCTGCTGCTGCTGCTGTTGAGGACAATGCTATTGTTGAAAATATTCTTTCTATGGGAAAAGCATGGGCTTGGAGGTCAACAGTGAAGATATTGAAGAGCTGGTGGAAGACCACAATATGGAGCTTACCACTGAAGAGTTTGTACACCTTCAAAATGAACAGCAAAAGAAATTGGCTGAGGAACAGTCTTCTGAGTAGGAGGAAAGAATTGAAGATATGATGAGTTCTTTATCAAAGAAATTTGTGCTAAATGGGGTGATGTTCAAAATTTTGTAGAAAAATACCACCCAGACACCATGGTAGCACATAGATCAGTAAATCTTTTCAATGCCAATGTCATGTCGCATTTCAGAAAAATTTTGCAGTGCAGGCAAACAAACAAACAAACAACAAACATTAGAAAGGTTTTTAGTGAAAGAGAAAAGGAAAGAAACCCAAGAGAAAGATTTACCTGAGCCAAAGAGAAGAGAGGAAACACCCAAACAGGAATCACCAGAAGTTTTTATGGAAAGGGATTCCCCTTCTAAGCAATAACTCGCCCCTTTCCCTCCCTCATCTCCATCCACCTATGCCATCACATCACAGCCAAAAGGGTACAGTACATATATTACATAATAACTGTACAGTGTTGCTTTTTCACTAAATTTACTTCTGTTATATTTTTCCATGGCCTTGCTGTGGATGTGCTATGTCTTGCGACACTGCTTCTGACCCAGGGCAGTGGACATGATGCAGGGATGACCCGTCATCCAGGAAGTGCCAAGATAAGAAGGTGGAAGGGAGTGGAGTGTGATAGGGATGGAATTGGTGGGAGTGGTTTTTATGCCTTCCTCCGCGCTCGCATGACCATGGCGAGGGGTATACTTACCCGCGAGCCGGAGCGAGCGGCGGAGAATTGGGGGGGATCCGCGCATGAGGACGGCAGGTCCTTCGACGAGGGATGGGACGCGACGGGGCGGCGTCTCCGGAGGCCGGTGGTCGCTCCCGTAGATGGCGGGGCGGCAATGCGCTGGTTGGACAGCACCAATCCTCGTCGGCTGAGAGGGAGTTTCGGAGCTTCCAATACGGAGGGATGGAGTTGGGCTGGGTGCGGTGGTCGAACGGGAGCCCGGAGGTCACGCAGGTAAGCGGGTGACCGTAGGCGGGGCTTATCCGTGCCGCAGCCCGTAGTCTCCAGAGCGTCCCGTCGGCGGCAGGTGACGGATCGTCACCGCGAAGCGCCGGTATTGCCGTTGACGGCACAGCTGACGTGAGGAGGGGGACGAGCGGACGATGGGCCGTCATCCACGAGAAGTGGGGCCATCTAAGCGGGCATGGGTTACATTTGGATGCGGCCCAGGTGGCAGCATTTCCAGCGGTAGTGGCGTGTCGGGTTTCAGGGTCCATCGGAAACCGTGGGCCACACTGGTCTAGGCGAAATTGCCCGGTATTTCAGTCCTGCATGCACACCGCGTCGGGGGCGGAATCGAAGGTGGTCCGCGCACGAGGACAGCAGGTCCTCCGCCGAGCGGAGAGGGCTTCCCGGTGCTGTAGAGGCGCGACGCATCCGTCTGCAGTACCAATGGCAGGGCGAGATCGTAGGGCGCCAGCACGGACGGCGGCGACAGAGCTCGCCTTACGACAGGCGTGACCTTGCTGCATCATTGAGTCAAGGTCTTCCTTTGCTTGAACATGAAATCCGAACGGTATCGGCCTGGGCGTGTGGGCGGCGAGGGGCGTCGCGTCGCCTTGCAGGTGGGTTCACACGGAGGGGGCGGTGGAGAACCATTGTTTTTCCTTGGGGGACGATGCAGGGGCCATTCTTGGAGACCAGCACGTCACTAAAGTCCCGTAGGAAGTAGTCGCGAGTGGCGGCCGGTGAGCTGTCAATGGACAATGTTAGCTCGACGCACCTGTTTGCGTATGTCATAGCCAGGACAGGCTCCGATAAGTCGAGTGGGACTATGACCAAGCCGAAGGAGAGGAGGGGTGTTCGGACCTTCCCGTGAATCCGTATGGCGGCGCTGCGGTCCCTGTCTCTGACATCGAAGTAGTCCGGAAGCGTTCCATTACAGGGGGTAGATGAGAATGTCGGCCGCGTCGTCGGCACCAAGAGTGGCGTCTGTAGGCTGGCTCCGGATATCTCCAACGTGCCTCGGTGCCGAGTGCCTATCCATGTGATGTCTGCATCTGTGGCAGCACGGCGCGGGCGCTGACAGGTGGCGGAGGGCGGTCGGTCGGAAGCGTCCCGTTCCAGAGGGCATGTGAGATATGTCGGCCGCGTCGTTTGCGCCGAGAGCGGCAGCTGTAGGGCTCTTGATATCTCCGACATGCTTAGGTGCTGAGGGCCTATCACCGTGATGTCCACACCTGTGCAAGGCAGCATTGCGCGGGAGCTGACAGGTGGCGGAGGGCGATGGGCCGGAAGGCACCAGAACGGCAGGTGCCAGCCTTCCCGGGAGAAGCCGCGGGGGCGAGGGGGGGGGGGTGCGTGCGTCTGGCGGGGAACACTTTGCATGGCGACACGGCGCATGCGCGCGGGTCCTACTGGGCGTCCGAGACGATCACCATCAATGCCTCCTGTGGGCGTCAGTGGCGTCGCTACCTGCGGTGACATAATTGCAACGAGGGAGCAGATGCGGTGATACAGGCCTATGCGAGTCAGTTGGGGTCTGCGCGGGTGGGACTTGCGGCGAGCGGGGCGAAGTAGGATGAAGGTCTCCTTGTTCGCGCGGCCTGCGTTCGCGGCTGGTAGGGCGAAGCAATGGGATGAAGGCCTCTTTGTTCGCACCAATACGTGCATGAAGGCGCATCACTATCACTATCACACGATTTTTCATGGTCCCATGCATGCACACTGTGATTGGCACTGCTATCATGGGCCAGCATGTTCACTGTCGCCTGTTGATCTAGTTCCATCAGTGCTTCGTTCACGTACGCACCACCGATTCACGTATTGTTCCATGTTTCATTGTTGCATGTTGCAAACAATTGCAAGCACTATCCTATTCACTGCACCATGTTTGTCATATGTGTGCAACTGAAACATGGGGGGATGATGTTTGAGTCTTTATTGTGACGTAAACGTACAGGAGAGTGTTGGATGGTGTCTGTATCGGAGACAGGTATAGACTGACATAGGGGCAATGTCATTCTCCTTACGCTACGCATAAGGGAGACGATCCCACGCCAAGGCGTGGGATCGTCTCATGTATGAATGAAGGTCTTGTGGCCGTGACAAAGAGTCTTTGTATTGGGAAGTGTCTGGTGGTAGGGGCACGCTACAGCACTATGGTGTAACCCTGCGGTGCCCTGCAGGTGTCGAATGCCAGGGCACCTTATAGCACTATGCCACAGGGGGGAAGAGGACAGTGCATACTAATCTGCCAAGAGCAAGTCCAGAGTAGAAATGACCCGTTAGGCTTGGGTACACTGCCCCATCAAAGGCCCTTGAAAACCCCTGCCATCTCTTGATCAAAATGCATGACTCTAACTTCTCCTTCATGTGTACACTCCATGTCCAGTTTTTGACAATGACAGATTAGCCTGAATATACATAGGGGGTGGAGAACCCACGATATAAGGTTTTGGAACATAATGAAAATGTGAAATTCTTTTAATTTAAAAAAAGAAAATAATAATAATAATAATAATAAATTAAGTCACAGTGAGAGGGTTCAGATGAAGTTTTTGTTACAAAATGATAGTTGGGGGGATGGTTAAGTGTCAGGCACTGAAGAGAAGAGGGGAAAGAAAGGGAGTTGTTATATGCAGTGAAGGGGGATGGAGATGAAACATGCTTATGTACATGATGGTATCCTTAAGTGTCCATACACTTGTTATTATTCACTGACATCCCAGATTTTTTTTTAACATAAAGAGCACAAAAATTATGACATTACACTACTACCAATTGATATAGAGCATAAAAGAGCATTCCTTCTGGTAGTGTCATTTTTTCATCCATGTACAACCACTACCCCTTTATTCTCATCCTTTGCACTCTCTTTTCTTTGCTCAGTAAGCTTTTCTTGTTGTATCAAGTGCTCCTCCAACCCTGTTTATCCACCTCATTCTTGGTCTTCCAAGTTCACTCCATCCACTTCTACTTTCCACATTCCTTTTTACTAGTCAATCCTCACTCCCTTTTCATATGCCTAAACCATCTAAGCATCATTTCAGCTGAGATGGGCATAAGGTGGTGTATGCATTGACTCAGGCACCCCTCTTATAAGGGTAATAAGGCCTTTAATCCCTTGAATACGATGATGCCTAAATAGGCGTTGTGAGGCATGAATGAGTATATGAGGATGCCAGTATCAGCTTCCTTATTATATTAATTTTGTAGTTTTAGCTGAGTGACCCTCTTATGTGAACAGGATCACTTTTTCAGTGGTTACAAACATTCTGGGTGAAAGAGAATGAGTATAAAAGCTGTGACTTTAGTTTTTATAATGTGTGTATTGTGATGCACCATCATACATCAGGCAACTAATGTGTGCACAAATATTTGACATATTGAAGAGGTTAAGAATGTATATACATGTTTGTAATTATTTTTCTCTATATTATGCATATTATAGATACTACTTTCCTTTTGTTACTTAAGAAACAATTTAAACATTGTGGTGTGGAAGTGTCTTTCTAATTGTCTCATTAGTCAATTTCTATTCAAAGGTTTCTTAAACTGGCTCTCTGTAACAATGCATAGATCATCTATAACTAGTTCTCATAACTGAGTTAACTTATTTTCTGTGTCTTGGATATCCAACCAATCCTTATTTTGCATCTCTCCTTCTATAGGCAGGCCCAGTACGCCTTTGTCAACCTTTCAAAAGGAAGAGACGTACACTTACACACATTAGCATAGATTCTGCTGTCAAGGGTCTTAAAAGGAATGTGTCTACTGATCAAACAACTCCGTCCACACCCAATACGCCCACAGGTGAGAAACAGGCTAAAAGAGGTAGAATTCATATTTTCTTATTATAATGAATTGTGGCCTCCAGTTCATTGAATGTAATTGGTAAGGTGTATGGGTATTTGTTGATAGAGTATTAGGAGTAAGACATATAGTGATTGCGGAAGAGCAGTGTTGGTTTAGGAAGGGAAAGGGGTGCATAGATCAAGTGTTTATGATAAGATAGATGTACAGTGCTTGACAAAAGTACTGTCTACCCAGGATGAGGCTGACGGTATTTTTGTTGAATCTGGAAAGACCTACAAATTACCTGGTTTCACACCAAAAATTCTTTCCAACTACAGCAAGGAGGGAAGGGGCAGAGCTTATCAGTGAGCCAAGAATCATTCACATCAGTCACTATCTGTGTTACCAAAATGACCAAAACTAAGGATCCGAGTGCAGAAACCATAGTCCAGATAGTTGCCCTCAGGAAATCTGGCTGGCAAATGAAGGAAATTGTCTGCTTAAGGGTTAGAAGAAGCTTCTTCACCTGATGGCAGCTCATGTACCCCAAATTAGTAATACGGCAGTTGATGTTTCTCACTGAACACTCTCCGAACTGTTCTAGGTTCTTTCCCTTCACTTGTCTGGCTGTTACATGTGGATTGGACGCTAGTTCACATTTCACAATAGTTTTATCCTGATCCCCAGTCTTTTTAGATCTCCCAGACCTCTTGGTGATGGTACGAGTCTGGATGCCTTCTTCACGGGTAAATCTGGCAACCTAGCAGCAAACAGTATGAGTAAACATGCCAACCTGTTCAGCAATACCCTACATTTACTGGCCAAATTTCTTGAGTGCAACTATCCGGGCTATGGTTTCTGCTCTCAGATCCTTAGTATTGCTCATATTGGTAACACAGGGTGGCTCAGAAAATGTCATGGTTGGGTCTGAGAGGGGGCCCTGGACAAAGTGTTCATTGCTCACAACTGCCCTCCTCACCAGCAAGACAATGACTGATATTATTAATTCTTGGCTCGCTGAAAAGCTCTGTCCCCTCTGTCAGATGTGGGAAATATTTCAAAATACACTCACTAAGATGATTCAAACTTACATTCCTTTTAAGGACAGACGTCCCCCAAATCAGGCTCGCCCAAAGTGGCTCGACAAAGAAACTGAAAAAAGTATTGCTAAAAAGAGACAGGCTTATAAGAAATATAAGTGCTCAGGTGCATCTAATGACTATGAAAGTTATGTATCAATACAGATAGATTTAAAAAAGACAATAAGAAAAAGAAAACGACAATACGAAATGAACATCGCTGATAAATCCAAAGAGAATCCCAAAGAATTCTATAGTTACATTAGAGATAAAAAGGTTATTAGGAATCACATTGGTCCACTATTATCTGCTGACGGTCAACTTGAATATTCAAATGAAGGAATGTGTAATATCTTAAACAATTATTTTAGCTCGGTATTCGTAAATGAAACACCTCAAAGTGAATTCCAAACTGAAACCTGTGAAAAGTCTGAGGTAAACTTACTCACTACGGTAAATATAACAAAAGAATAAATTAAAAGGTGTATAGACAAACTCAAAGTTAATAAAACACCAGGGCCTGATGGTTGGCATCCAAGAATCTTAAAGGAAATGAAAAATGAGATTGTTGTTCCATTAGAAATTATTTTCAAGAAATCCATCATATCCGGAGATGTCCCAAGAGAATGGAAGTTAGCTAATGTTCCTCCCATATTCAAAAAAAGTGACAAAAAGAAACCAAATAACTACAGGCCTATAAGTTTGACATTGTAGGAAAAATAATGGAAACTATCATCAGAGATGCTATCGAACATCATTTAGAAAGTAACCATTTGATAAATGATAGCCAGCATGGTTTCAGATGGAAACGTTCTTGCGTGACTAACTTACTTGAATTCTACAACACAGTTATCTCGAATTATGACAAAAGAAACAATATAGATTTAATATATCTAGACTTTGCAAAAGCTTTTGATACCGTCCCATACGAAAGACTACTTACTAAATTAGCTTTGCATGGAATAAGTGGTAGCCTATTAGGTTGGACTAGTAATTGGTTGAATGGTCGAAAACAGAGAGTTGTTTTAAATGGAAAAACTTCTGGATGGAAAAGTGTTGCAAGTGGAGTTCCTCAGGGTTCCGTTCTTGGGCCACTTCTATTCATAGTATATATAAATGATATAGACCGTGGACTAAAATCTACTGTTTCCAAATTTGCTGATGATACAAAACTGTGCGGAGTGGCAAATGATCACTCAAACCAATTAGATATTCAAGAAGATTTAGATAAATTAATTACAGCAATGGTCTGAAAAGTGGCTAATGAAATTTAACACAAGTAAATGCAAGGTAATGCACATAGGTAAAAATAACAGTAAGTACGATTACAAGTTATTTGGAGATTCATTAACAAAAGTGGATAGTGAAAAAGATCTCGGCATAATTATCAGTAAAGACCTCAAATCATCCAAGCAGTGTATTTCAGCCTCTGAAAAAGCAAATAAGATTCTGGGACTAATTGTGCGATCTTTTGATTTCAAAAGTCCATCACTCATTAACAAGCTATATAAATCGTTAGTTCGTCCACATTTAGAATATGCTGTTTCCGTATGGTCACCGAATCTCATTAAAGACATTGACAGACTGGAAAAAGTACAACGGCGAGCCACAAAACTGATTCCAAATATCAAAAATAAATCATACGAAAATTGACTAAAACACATGAATCTGTTTTCCCTAAAAAAGCGTAGACTCAGAGGTGACTTGATACAGGTCTTTAAGATTTTAAAGGGAATTGACATCAAAAGTGACAAAATTTTCACATTGAATGAGAATCAGACAAGAAACAATGGTCTCAAACTGTCCAGAAATAGATTCAATTTGGAAGTGGGTAGAAACAAATTTGCCAACCGTGTAGTTAATGAATGGAATAAACTTCCTGCACAGGTAGTGCAATGTAGATCAGTTCGAAGCTTTAAGAATCATTTAGATAAATACCTAAGTAAGATGCTGTAATGATTATAATTTATCTTATATTATTTGTTTTTGTTTTGTTATCATTTGTCTGTCTGATTTTCATTTATTATTAGTTATATGTCAATTTACTATTATTTACTATTTGCCTGTTTGTTTATTATCTAACTATACCTATGCATTTATTTATGTATTTTATTTGTTATTTACATTGTTATAGTTTTTATTTATTATTTTATTATTAATATGATTTCTTTTTTGCATCCGACCTAGATATGGATCAAAATGTCTCCTGTCGGCATGCTCCGCCTTTGTGATCCTTTGTAACAGAATTCTTGGTGCAAAACCATGCTTCTTGTATGGGTTGTTCTAGATTCGACAAAAGTGCTGTCTACCTTACCTCAGGCAGAGAGTACTTTTGTCAAGCACTGTATGAGAGGCATTTAGCAAACAGTTTGGATGCCACAAATGCAACCACCATGCAGAAAACACAGAGTACCACATCCTACACTGCCCCATTCATGCCATATCCAGACAGCAGCATAAAATCTCTTCTTTGAGTGACTTGTGGGCTAATTCAGTGGTCATTGCTCAAATTGATGTGGTTTTCTTGCTGATGAGACCTGATTGACATCCAGAACTCTACCATTCATCCTTTTGGGCACCACTACATTGTCCATCAGTGCCCTTTTGACTACCCTCCCACACACCATCCTGGCCTACATATATTTATCCTTTTTAAACACTGTTAGCTATCATCATAACTTCAGTACACATCTCCAATATCTCCCAGCTATAATTCCTTCATGCCACCCCATACCTCCCTGCAATTCCATCTATTAGTCCATCTACTGTAGCATTAAGATCTCCCAACACCATTATATTTACATTTCTCCCAAAATTCTGCTCACTGAGGTCACTGATTCATGTTTTGAAAACAGTCCTGACCTTGTCAAATTTCGAGATTCCAATGTATACACCCATTTCAATAAATCCAAAATGCTTCCCTCTCCCCACTTATTTATCTCACTACCAGTACCATATGCACTTACAAATACCTGTATCTTCCATCCCAATTTCACCTTTACCTACATTATCCTTGATGATAGTTCTCTTCATTTCACCATGCACTTACCAGCAGTGCAATTTCTTTCCTCTCTTGCCCACTCACCACTCCTGCCACCTTACCCACCATGCTCCTAAACTCAAACTCCCCTTCCTCTTCAGTTTTGTTTCA
Organism: Oratosquilla oratoria; assembly: GCF_046742065.1. NCBI lineage: Eukaryota > Metazoa > Arthropoda > Malacostraca > Stomatopoda > Squillidae > Oratosquilla > Oratosquilla oratoria. Next base: position 970,539 of record NW_027467715.1, read on the forward strand.
CTCAGTGTTAACACATCTTTCTTCTCACAAACATTCTATCAATTTCTTTCCTTTTGTTCTCGTCCATACCACATCCACACATATTCAATGACCCAATCAGTAGGGTTCTGGGTGGAGTCCTCTTCCCAGACCTTCTTATGCTTTGACTTTTTGTATGTGAAAAATACAGAGTAGGGTATCCCTAGTCAAAAGATTACAAAGGAGAAGCATACTGATTGGAGAACTTTTGGTCCATAGCTAGGTTACATGCAGCTAAGAAATGAATAAACAAGTAAACCAAACAATTGGCAGGCATATAGCATATTGCTTAGGTATTTATCTGGGAATGGATACAAAGAGGTTGTATGAAGGGGTGATTGGGCCGACTACACTATATGAGGCAGAGATTTGGAATTTCAGAGAGGCAGAGAGAAGGTTAAATGTGTTTGAGAGGAAATGTCTGAAAATGTAGTAGGGGTTACAAAGTTGGATAGAGTGAGAAACAAAGAGGTGAGGAAGAGAGTGGGGATGGAAAAGGAGATGGCAGTATTTGGATGGTTTTGACACATGGAAAGAATGAGGGAAGAAGGGTTATTAAAATATGTGTGGAAGGTGGATGGAGTGAACTTGAGGGGATGACCAATGATGAGATTGATGGATGGGGTGAAAGGAAATTTGAGCAAGAGGGGAATATCTATTGAGCAAGGAAGGGAGAAGGCAAGAGATAGGAGCAAATGGAGAATGGCTGTGTATAGAAGCTACTGTGATGCAAGTAGTGAGTGGTTATGTGTGAATGATATTTTGACACAGCCCAAAGGGATTTCTTCCTGTCGTCTCTTCTTCTGCATGAGGGGATGGAGATGGAGGGCCACTGATTAAGTGAAACAGCCTTGCTATGGACGTACTGTGTCTTGCTGCATAGCTTCTGACCCAGGGCAGTGAGTGGGATGCAGGGATGATCCTTCCTCCACAAGGACCTAAGATAAGAGAGAGGAAAGGGTGGTGGATGGGAGTGGAGAGGGTGGGAGTGGGTAAGTGCTTATTGACTTGGCTATCTTGAAGGAAAAACCCCTTGGTATATAGATAATTTATTTCAAATAAATCTTAAGCTTTCAAATCATACTAACTTGCACTGCTTCTGCAAGAAGTTTATTCCATGCATTGATTACACAGTTTGTGAAGTTGTTTCTACCCACTTCAAAATTAAATGTATGTCCTGACAACATGAAACTGTTGTTTCTCATCTGATTCATATTTAGTGTGAACCTTTCATCACTTTTGATATTATCAGTTGCCTTTAAAATTTTGAAGACCTGTATCAAATCTCATTCCATCCCTCTTAGTTACCTTCTATGGCATACATAAGGACACATTGATTGCATTCTTCTGCCCTCCCCACCATCATAGCAAAAGAAAGAAAAAAAATTATGTATTAAATTCTTTTTATTGTAATCTGCCTTACAGTTACACTCCCAATGTCAACCTTGGGGCAGTTAAGTCTAACAGTGCCAGGTCTTGTCCTTGGAGCCAACAGTACAACATCAACAAATCCTGCAGAGCATCAGGTTCAGCAGGCTGCACAGCAGAGTCAGCAGACAGCACAGCATCTAACCTCAGCAGGTGTGAGTGGAGGCTTGGCTTTAGAAACTCCCTCTACACTGCAGCATCTCTCCCTTGAAAAGGCTTGGGAGAAAATGGCTGAGGTATGTTCTGTAACTTTACTTGCTGTGGATGTGCTGTATCTTGCAACACTGCTTCTGACCCAGGGCAGTGGACAAGATGCAGGGATGACCTGTCATCCAGGAGGTGCCAAGATAAGAGGGAGGGTAGAGGGTGGAGGGGAGTGCAGTGTATTAGGGATGGAATGGGAAGGAATGTTTTTTATGCCTTTGTTTTTTGGCTACCTCCCATGTAAGGGGGAAAAAGCCTTTGGTATATGTATGTATGTTCTGTAACACAAAACATGTAGAGCACACAAAGCAGAAAAAAAAAATGTCACAAGAAAAGGTGGATGAAAGGAGAGTTAAGAATGAATGTAGGCAAAGGTGAAGTGATGTATGAGGAGTGATGATGGTGGCTGGTTGGATGCAAGATTGAAAGGTGAGAGGCTGGAGGAAATGGAGATTGTTGTATTTGGATGTGGAGATGAATTATAGAGTAAAGGAGGCAAGTAAATTTTGTGTGAAATAAAAAGTGTTATGAGAAATGGGTATTTTAGGAGAGTTGTAAAGAGAAGGTTGTATGGAGTGATTGTACTTACTACAGTGTTTGGAGTAAATTTAGAATATAGTGGAGACAGGAAAACATCTGAATGATTTCAGGATGAAGTGTTTGTAGAAATATAGTTGATATAAGAATTGAAAGAGTATGAAATATGGAATTAATTTACTCTTTAAATGAAAAGGAAAAGGAGAGGGAGTACAAGAGGAAGCTGAAAGAGGAGTGGGAGGGTGTGAAGGATAGAGTAGAGCTAGGTGTGGAGGAGGAATGGGGATGGTTCAAGGAGGGAGTCACAAAGTGTGCAAAGATGGTGTGTGGAACAAGAAGGACAGGAGGAAATAGAAGAAAGGGTAGTGAATGGTGGGATGAGGAAACAAAGAAGGTTGTAGAAGAGAAGAAGCAAGCTTTCACAGAATGGTTACAAAATAGGACGAGGGAGTCATATGAGAGGTACAAAGAAAAAAAAAAGAAAATTAAAGCAAAAGGTAAAGGAGGAAAAGAGGAGAGCAGATGTTAAATGGGGTAAAAGTATGACAGAAAAAATTGAAGGTAATAAAAAAAATGTTTTGGAAAGAAGTTAAGAAAGGAAGAGGAGGTGAATCAAGTAGAGAAGAAAAGGTAAAAGGTACAGATGGAGAGATGATAATGGAAGAGAAGGCAGTGAGAGGAAGATGGGCAGAGTATTTTAGGGAGTTGGTAAATGTGAAAGAGGATAGGGAGGGAAAGATAGCTGCAGGGGGAAATGCTAAGAAAATGACCATGATGAGTGAGGAAAATGGAGGAGAAATAAGGAAAGATGAAGTGAAGGCAGTTGTTAAGATGATGAAAGCAGGTAAGGCACCTGGTCTGGATGGATGCCATGAAGAATGTCTGAAGAAAGGACGTACAGTGATGGTGGACTGGCTGGTGAGGTTATTTAATGTTTGCTGGAGAGAGGGTAGAGTGTCGGAGGACTGAAGGAGTGCCTGTATAGTTCCATTTTACAAGGGAAAGGGGGACAAGTGTGAATGTAGTAGTTTCAGAGGGATTAGCTTGTTAAGTGTAGTTGGGAAGGCTTATGGGAGGATCTTGATTGAGAGGATTAGAAGAGGAACAGAGGGAGTAATTGGTGAGGAACAGTGTGGATTTAAGACGGGTAGAGGTTGTGTGGATCAGATTTTTGTGGTAAGACAGATATGTGAGAAAGCTATAGGAAAGGAGAAGGATGTTTTTTGGGCCTTTATGGACCTGGAAAAGGCTTACGACAGGGTAGACAGAAAGGCACTGTGGGAGGTATTGTGGATATACGGGATAGGAGGAAAGCTTCTGGGAGCTGTCAAGAGTTTTTATGAGAGTAGTAGAGCTTGTGTCAGGATTAGAAATGGAGAGAGTGAGTGGTTCGAGGTAAAGGTGGGACTTCATCAAGGATGCGTTATGTCGCCCTGGCTGTTCAACTTATACATGGATGAGGTGGTGCGAGAGGTAAATGCAAGGGTAGTGGGTCAGGGATTGGAGATGTTTAAAGAAAATGGAGAAAAGTGGGAGGTGAGCCAGCTGTTGTTTGCGGACGACACTGCGCTTGTGGCAGGATCGGAGGAGGGATTGAGGAAGTTGGTGACAGTTTGGGAGAGTGTGTGATAGAAGAAAGCTGAAGATAAATGTGGGTAAAAGTAAGGTGATGAGTTGTACAAGGGGTGAAAGTGGCAGTAGACTGGAAGTGAGCATTAAGGGAGAGCGACTGGAGGAAGTGGATAGTTTTAGATACTTGGGTGGAAATGTGGCAGGAAAAGGTGGAGTGAAGGTGGAGGTAGAATGTAGATTGAGAGAAGCGAGTAAATGCCTTGGTGGATTAAAAAGTGTAATGAGGAATAGACACTTGGGAATGGATGCTAAGAGGATACTATATGAAGGAGTGATTGTGCCAACAGCACTGTATGGGGCAGAAACATGGAACATAAGAGAGGAAGAGAGTAGGAGTTTGAATGTGTTTGAGATGAGGTGTCTGAGAAGTATGATGGGGGTTATTAGGCTGAATAGTGAGAAATGAGGAGGTGAGGAGGAGAACAGGGGTGGAAAAGGGGTTGGGAGATAGGGTTGATGAAAGAGTATTAGGATGGTTTGGACACATGGAAAGAATGAGTGAAGAAAGACTAGTAAAAGAGGTATGGAAGGCAGATGTGGAGGGAGTGAACATGAAGGGGTGTCCTAGGATGAGGTGGATGGATGGGGTGAAGGGGGCTTTGGGGAAGAGGGGAATGTCTGTTGAGGAAGGACAGGAAAGGATAGAAGACAGGGGTGAATGGAGAATGGTTGTATGTGGAGGATGTTGTGATGCATGAGGTGGAATGGGCGGGGGAGGGGGGGGAGGTAGTATGTGTGAGCAAATTTTGACGCAGCCCGAAGGTATTTCTCCCCGTTTTCTCCTTTATATGGGGGGGGGGGGGTCGCCGATTTAATGAAGCGGCCTTGGTGTGGATGTGCTGTGTCTTGTGACACTGCTTCTGACCCAGGGCAGTGGACAAGGTGCAGGGATGACCCGTCATCCAGGAGGTGCTAAGATGAGAGGGAGGGTGGAGGGGTGTGGAGTGTATTCAGGGATGGAATGGGTGGGAATGATTTTATGCCTTTTCCTTTTTGGCTACCTCCCTTGTAAGGGGGAAAAAGCCTTGGTATATGTATGTATGAAATATGGATATAAAGCTGAAAACAAGTGGAAAAAGAGGTGTCAGATAGGGCTCAAAGAATGCTGATGTGGTTTGGGGATATAGGTTGAATGGATGAGGAAAGACTAGCAAAAAGAGTGTGGAAAGCAGAAGTGGATGGTTTGAACTTAATAGGAACAACAAGAATGAAGTGGGACAAAGGGTTGAGATGGAATGAAGGGGACCTTTGGTGCACAAGGAATGTGTAGCAAGCAGGGAATAGGGAGTGCAAAAATTAACAGATGAAGATTATGAATGGATAAAAGGATGATTCAGCCTGAAGGGATGTTCTCATTTACTCCATATAGTCTTTTGAGTGGATAAGGAGGGGGAACACTATGTAATGACTTTGACCCAAACAAGTTGGCAGGGAAAAGGATGACTCTTCATTAATGAGGTTCTGGTATTTAATGCATATCAAGTGAGTGTGTGCTTTAACTTGGCCACTCCTCTTAGAAGGGGGAGAGGGCAATCAACCAGTCAATATCAATCCACTGTTGCCTTGAGTTTCATTAAATGGGAAACCTGTACCCCCACAGTGGCTGGCAGTGGGACTCAAAACTTCCTACAGATCTCTCTGGGAAGAAACTTTGGACTGTTGTCTGTGTTGTATCAGTGTGGGACTGTCTATGTCAACAGCTGAAAATTGTAGGATGGGGAGAATAGTCACTGGTCAGCTCCCCATATGTGAAAAAGTTTAGAAAATACAGTTGAAATTAATAGAGAGAGACCTCGTGTCTGCCTCTCAGGGATGCACCTCCTGATGGAGGTGACAGGGTTGGTGGGTTTTGAAAATGGGCAGCTTTGTTATCCATCTTACAGGACCACCACATGCAGGTACCAGTCATTATTGTATAAATCCTCATTTGTTTATCTAGATTTAGAATGATTTTCAAGTACATTGTTTATAACCTTTGGTAGTGTAACTTCTGATACTGTGTCATATGTTTTTACTAATAAACTCATTTTTTGCCAGGTTTTAACAGGGTTAGAACAGGGTTTAGCAGGAGCCAGGACATTGCTAGAAGAACTTCGGGAAAGAACACATAGAGAGACACTCCAGTTACAAAGAAATTTACTTCAAGAGAAAGAGGAGGCTGTCAACCAAGCAAAACTTGAGGCACAACTGAAGTATGAACACATGACAACAATTGTTCCCTTTAGTTTCACTTACTGGAAACCCAGAACCTCTCCTAGGGAAGACTCTTTAGACTATTGTCCTCATTGTACTGTATTAGTGTGGGACAGTTTCAGTGACTGGCTTAGAGTAGTAGGAGGGGAGTAGTCACTGGTTGTCAGTGCCCTTTGTGTGAAAAGATGGATGAAATACAGTGGAAGTTCATATATAGAGAGAGAGAGGTTTTGGACCTAATCTAGAGATCAAGTGTCAGCCCCTCAGGGCTGCACCTCCAAGAGGAGGTGAGGGTTTTAACAGGTTATTGAAGATGGTCAGCAGGGAGAATAATTTCATGTCCATCTTGTTGGACCATCACTTGCGGGTAACCATCATTGGTCCTTATTAAAATATGCTTGAATCTATAAAAATATTAGGTAATTTCTTGACTTCCCCTGCAATTCTGATTATTATTATTGTATACTAGAATAATAATGGAATGATAACACTAAAAGAAATATTTTATCATATATATTTTTTTATACATCCAAAATCTAAGCCTAGTAATGTTGTTGAAATGTTCCTGTTTACCCATAGGTTGAGTGAGAGCTTAGTCTTGCAAGTACGAGGTGATGACCAGTCTGTGCAGCCCATCCTTCTAGATTCCCTTATCTCAAGTGTTCCTCAACTGCGTAATGTCACAAACCTCAGCCACGCTAAGAAAAAGGTAAGAATTAATTGGTCTAAATAGCTGAACTAATTCCATTGATAACTGCATGACACTAATTATGTTGTTAATTCAATCAGTCAGTTGTTGCCTCAAGTTTCTCTAAGTGGAAAATACCCTTTCAGTGGCTGGCAACAGTCCTTCAAACCTCCCACAGATCATTCTGGTAGAAACTTTGGAGTGCTGTCTGTGTTGTGACAATGTCGGACTATTTCTATGTCACTGGCTGAAAGTGGTAGGAAGAGGAGAGCAGTTGTTAGCTCTCCATATGTGAAAAAGTGTAAGAAATAGAATAGAAGTCAACAGATATCATGGGACCAGTCCAGAGACTAAGTGTCAGCCCCACAGGGCTGCACATCCTGAAGGAAGTTGATAGGTTTTGAAAATGGGCAGCTTTGCTGTCCTTCTTGCAAGTTGTGTTTATGAATTAACCACAGGAGAGTAGAAAAAATTACCAGCCACTACTGTACAGGTTAGAGCAGGAAAAATTAGGTTGATATTGATATTTTTATTCTATTAATTTAGAGAATGGATCTTGGTCTTTGGACTAGGCCCAAGATCTCTCCCTGTCAGCTTCCTCCATATCTCGTCCATCTTTTCATGCAAAGAGAACTACAAACCAGTGATTGTTCTCCTTCTACTTTCAGCCAGTGACATTAGTCCCACACTAATACAACACAGACAACAGTCCAAAGTGGGCCCTGAAGAACTTTGCCTGCCACAGTGGGGGTTGCTGGTTGTCTGTGAAACTCTAGACAGCAATTATTAATTATTATCATAATTTTATCTTTCAGTGTGTCAACTGCAACCGTGAGAGTGATCTTGAGTGTGCAGGGTGTAGAGGGAGAACCTACTGTGGTGATTTCTGCCAAAGAAAGGATTGGGCCAACCACCAAGCAGAGTGTGGTAGAACAAGTCCAGATGATGAAACACTTAGTTCTGTAGCACCAGGACCTGGATATATGTTCATATTATCAGACTGATCAATTTAATGTACAAAGTAACATAGTTTTGTTAAACTACTGTAGTTGAGTTAAAGGTTACAAAGTTAAAACTGTTATTCAGTGCCAAATGCAAAAATATCATAACAGAACTCTTGACCCTCCTCACTGCATGACCTCAACTACGTTCCTTTAGACAGTTAAGTTTTAAGTTAGATTTTACTGGTTATATGTACACACGTCATAAAGTCAATATACACCTTGTTTTCTTAATCAAACACTCACTAACTGCCACTTGTATCAACGTTTGGGCCCAGGATATAAACCCACTTTGGGAATTGGTGGTGTTTTATGTTCTCCTGGGGGCTAATTCCCAAAGTGGGCTTATGTCCTGGGCCCAAATGTCCTTTACTTTTTTTTTTTTTTTTCTTAATGATGATGAAAACAGGTAAGGTACCTGGGTTGGATGGATGCCATGCAGAATGTCTGAAGAAAGGACGTACAGTTATGGTGGACTGGCTGGTGAGGTTATTTAAAGTTTGTTTAAGAGAGGGTAGAGTGCCGGAGGACTGCCTGTATAGTTCCACTTTACAAGGGAAAGGGGGACATGTGTGAGTGTAGTAGTTTCAGAGGGATCAGCTTGTTGAGTGTAGTTGGGAAGGCTTATGGGAGGGTCTTGATTGAGAGGATTAGGAGAGGAACAGAGGGAGTAATTGGTGAGGAACAGTGTGGGTTTAGGACAGGTGGGGGTTGTGTAAATCAGATTTTTGTGGTAAGACAGATATGTGAGAAAGCTATAGGAAAAGGTAAGGATGTTTTTTGGGCTTTTATGGATCTGGAAAAGGCTTACGACAGGGTAGACAGGAAGGCACTGTGGGAGGTACTGCAGATATATGGGATAGGAGAAAAGCTGTTAAGAGCAGTCAAGCATTTTTACGAGAGTAGTAGAGCTTGTGTTAGGATTAGAAATGGAAAGAGTGAATGGTTTGAGGTAAAGGTGGGACTTCATCAGGGATGTGTTATGTCGCCCTGGCTGTTCAATCTTTACATGGATGGGGTGGTGCGAGAGGTGAATGCAAGGGTAGTGGGTCAGGGATTGGAGATGATTAAAGAAAATGGAGAAAAGTGGGAGGTGAGCCAGTTGTTGTTTGCTGACGACACTGCGCTTATAGCAGGATCAGAGGAGGGATTGAGGAAGTTAGTGACAGAGTTTGAGAAGGTGTGTGAAAGAAGGAAGCTGAAGATAAATGTGGGCAAAAGTAAGGTGATGAGATGTACAAAGGGAGAGAGTGACAGCAGGCTGGAAGTGAGCATTAAGGGTGAAAGACTGGAGGAAGTGGATAGTTTTAGATACTTGGGTGTGAATGTGGCAGGAAAGGGAGGAGTGGGGGTAGAATGTAGATTGAGAGAAGCATGTAAATGCCTTGGTGGATTAAAAAGTGTAATGAGAAATAGACATCTGGGAATGGATGCCAAGAGGAGGTTATATGAAAGTGTGATTGTGCCAACAGCACTGTACAGGGCATAAACATGGAACATGAGAGAGGAAGAGAGAAGGAGTTTGAATGTGTTTGAGATGAAATGTCTAAGAAGTATGATATGGGTTACTAGGCTAGATAGAGTGAGAAATGAGGAGGTGAGGAGGATAACAGGGGTGGGAAGGGAGTTGGGAGATAGGGTTGATGAAAGAGTATTAGGATGGTTTGGACACATGGAAAGAATGAGTGAAGAAAGATTAGTAAAAGAAGTATGGAAGGCAGAGGTGGAAGGAGTGAATATGAGGGGGCGTCCTAGGATGAGATGGATGGATGGGGTGAAAGGGGCATTACAAAAGAGAGGAATGTCTGTGGAGGAAGGATGGGAGATGACAGAAGATAGGGGTGAATGGAGAGGGGTTGTGTATGGATGATGGTGTGATGCATAAGGGGGAGTGGGTGGGTCATGGGGGGTGAGGAAGTATGTATGAGAAAAAATTTGAAGCATCCCGAAGGGATTTCTCCCCATCTTCTCCTTTTCTTCATGAGGGGACGGAGAGGGGGATCGCCTAATTTATGAAGCGGCCTTGCTGTGGATGTGCTGTGTCTTGCGACACTGCTTCTGACCCAGAGCAGTGGACAGGATGCAGGGATGACCCATCATCCAGGAGGTGCCAAGATAAGAGGGAGGGAGGAGGGTGGAGGGGAGTGGAATATATAGGAAATGGAATGGGTGGGAGTGGTTTCTATGCCTTTTTCTTTTTGGCTACCCCCTGTGTAGGGGAAAAAAGCCTTTGGTATATGTATGTATATATCAAATGTCCACACAAATGGCGGTTGGTGAGTGGTGGATTAAGAGACATGGGTGTATGTACCAAAAAACATTCAAACTTATTTGGTATAGTTATATAATGGTAGCACATGCAACAAAAGTTTTATTTTTTGTTATTTGTAAGTAGAATTTATCCCCTTTACAGATTTTATATGGATTAATGTCAGGTGATTTTATTTTGCTGAGAGGGCAGCACCTTAAGAAACCACAGCACCCTGGAGATGAATACAAAGAGAAGGTTGTAGGAAAGAGTGATTATATCCAAGACACTGTAGAGAATGGAGATTATAATGGGGAGCAGAGAGGAAGAATGAATGTTTTTGAGACCAAATGATCTAATAATGAGTCTATTGCCCCAGGTCTCTTACAAGAGATCCATAGCTCCCAGATGAAGTGACAGAGAGATTGGAGAAATGTTACATGAATGGATAGTGAAGAATATGGAGGTTAGGTGGAGAACTGGAGCAGAAAAATTATATCAGATATGGTATATCAAAAAATGCTAAGGTAGTTCGAACATATGGAGGGAATGTAAGAGGAAAACTACCAAAGAGAGTTTGGGGAGCAGATGATCAAGAATGAGGTGGATGGATCAGGCAAAGAAGGTTTTGGATGCATGAGAAATGTCTGTTGAGCAAGAAAGAAAGATTTCAAAAGATAGGAATAAATGGAGGGAGAATATACATGGATGAAAAGATGACAAGACATGAAGGGTTGGTCTCATCTGTTTCATAAAGTATTGCAAGTGGATAAGGAAGAGAGTCACCTTGTGATCAAGCACTGGGGGTAAACCAGCTCTGGTTGTCAGGCTGTGGAAGAGTTGTGCCTCAGTTTAGTGGTATGATAGGGGATGGGGTTGACCCTCTATCTATAAAGTGCTGAGGAGAGAGGAGTGTTAAATGTTTTAATTGTGTATGAGGTGGATGTGTGGATTGACCCAGCTTCCCCCATAAAAAGGGGAAAGGGTCTTTGATAGATCAGATCAGCTGCAAGCAGGGCAAACATGCCTTTGCATGTCTTAACCAAGGTAAAGGTGGGTGTTGGGGTTTTGTGTTCACAATGCCTGTATGCAGTTGCTGTTTAAAAAAAAGGGGGTGTCATAAGTATTAGATGTTTATATTATCGCAGTTACTTAATGTTTTATGCTCAAGAAGTAACGAGTAGCTATGAATACGTAAGTACATTATTTCCTGTCAATATGGGTCATATTGTGCTAGGCATCAAATATCTTTTTACCAAATATGGTACTTGGAGATTTGCATAGCAGGATCATTTATCTACAACAGAAGTGCCATCTCTCTGTAGTGGTTAGATTAAAATTGTAACAATGAGTTAGGAGTGAACAGTTGAGAGTTTCTCAGGGATACATGCATTTACCTGAAGGTATGTTCGAGGAAGGTCACATGATTACATGATGTTTGACAGTGATCTTAAGTTTAGATGAGGGTTAGGTATCTACATAGATAGTGTTCTTACCCAGTGGGGCCTGGATCTTGGGTCACAAATATGACAGGCAAAGCTTTATGCAGGAACTCAGATACTTGAGTTAAAAATGACCTACTGGATCTAGTAAGCCTTATAACAAAGTTGAATATTAATACATTACATATATGCATACTTGTATTGACATGATCTCAGTATAACACAGAAGAGACAGGAGGAAGAAAATAATGGAGAGGAGGAGGATAAATAAGGAAAAAGAGAGAAGATGGGGGGATTGTGAAGCATCTGTGAAAGAAATTAACCATAGAGGTAGGTAAGGACAGGAGAAAATGGACAGCAGTATAGGTCACTGGAAAGGAAGAAGGGAAAGGGTTCCAGCAAATGTATCAGATAAAGAAATATAGGAAGGTAAGACTGAGTGGTAACAGAGATAGGATGAAGGCTGAGAGTGGAATGGGATGTGGATATGGGGACATCTGACAATGGTACACAAGATGAACAGGCTTGTATTGCTACACAGGGAAACCTAGAGTTGTAGAGACAGCATTGCACTCAGATATCTATATACCAAGGGCTTTTTTCCCCCTTATAAGGGAGAAGGGAGCCAAGTCAAAAGGCATTTACCCACTCCCTATTCCACTCCCATCCACCATCCTTTCCTCCTTCTCATCTTAGCTCCTTGTGGATGAAGGATCATCCCTGTCTCCTGCCCACTGCCATGGGTCAAAAGCAATGCAGCATGACCTAGTACATCCACAGCAAGGCTGCTTCTTTTAAAAGAAATTTTGCTCAATAATATCCGAAAAGAAAACATGAGAGGAAGAACCAGGGAAAGAGAAAAGGTTAACTAAAAGAAAGAGGAAGACAGGGAAGTAGAAAAGGGAGAAAACAAGGCAGGTTTAGGAAGTACAGTTGGATTCAGGAACTGCTGGTACCCCAGGTCAGGTATGTGTATCTTTTCTACAATTGGTGATGATGATGATTTGGTTTTACATTATGAACCCCCACTCCTCATCAGGAGGCTAGGAAAGTGCCACTTAGAGAGGACTTTATAGTGTGGAATTAAATTAACCATGCCCTTATTGAACTGCCATCACCTCGACTTCTATCGCAAGTAGCAACACCCTAACCTGCTCAGCCAGTGAGCATCCTACAATTGGATTCATGGCAAAGACAAAGACAGAATTAATATAGAATAAGGTTACACATAGCAACCAGAAATGCCAGTCATTCACCTCTGTTGATTCCATCTGGAGAAAGAAATATATTTACCTGGGTATGCCAACAAATCCTATATCCAACTGTATATAACCAGAAGGCATCATCTGTAAACTATTCCTGGTCCCAAAAAGGGGATGGAGGGACCATATTTGTACAAGCAAAGATACTCATTGAATCTAACATAAATAGAGTAGTCTATGTAATAGAGTGTTAAATATTGCAGGAAGACTGGAAATTGTACATGCCAAAGTCTCTTTTTCACCCAGGTTGACCTACTGGAAAGTAATGAATTGTAAGAAATTAAACTTTCACCAAGTTAATGAAAATATTGACCTAATTAATTGCATGGGATCAATGGTGATAACCTGGCCAATTACTAAGTATTTCAGCGGCTTTGACCCATCGTTTTTCGCTCATATTTCCGAAATAACCATTCACATCAGTATGATATATTAGCACAGCCTAATTCACACCCGGCCATAATTTTTTATGTTAGAGTGCATTTACAAGTGTATTTAATTACGGCGTTTACTCTTGATATTAAGTGTGTCGTAGCCGACACCCGTGAAGTAAATCGAACAGGTGAAGTCGTGACGTCATCACAAACTACCTCGTGTATCCCAACTTCACTTGTTCGATTTACTTCACGGGTGTCGGCTACGACACACACAATATCAAGAGTAAACACCGTAATTAAATACACTTGTGAATACACTATAACGTCAAAAATTATGGCCGGGTGTGAATTAGGCTGTGCTAATATACCATGCTGATGTGAATGATTATTTCGGAAATATGAGCGAAAAACGATGGGTCAAAGCCGCTGAAATACTTAGTAGATTATTATTTTTTTACCAAGACAGCAACACAAAAATTATGAAAAGAGGCATTTCTTGTTACATTTTTTCTACAATTGTTGTGTGCACACCCCTGAGAATCCACAGTTTCTTCTTCATCTTCTTCAAATGTAGATAATAATAATAATTGTAGCCTCTAGTTTCACTGAGTAGATGACCCATAGTACTGCAGAGGCTGGCAACAGTCCTCAGACCCTCCTAAAGATCTCTAGGAAGAAACTTTGGACTGTCATCTATGTTGTATTGGTGTGGGACTGATTCTGTATCCACAGTTGAAAAAAGCAGGAGAAGAGCAGTTGTTGGATGTCAGCTCTCCATCCATGAAATGGAATAAGTAATACAATTGAAATTGATAAGTATTGTGAGCCCAGTCCATAGTTGGAGTGCCAACCCCTCAGGGCTGCACCTCCTAAAGGAGATAAAGGGGTTGAATGGTTTTGAAAATGGGCAGCTCTGTTGTCCATCTTGGAGGACCATCATCACAAGCAGGTACCTGCCATTGGACCCCCAAATATAAAGATTTAAGTGAGTTTAAGACCATACAAATATCAAGAGAATCTATCTTTGCCCTATAAACAAGAAAGAAAGAAAAACATACAAGTGAGCACATTATCATGGTGTATCACTGAAGGAAGTGGACAAAACTGGTAGAGAAAATCTCACTGTTTGGAATCTGAGGGCATTATGATGTCATGGAAACAAATTGGAAAAGATCACATGTCTGGAGGATATCAAGAATCACAGTTCTCCATACAGTTGCATCAACTGCAGTAGCCTAGATGATGATTAAGTCCAAGCTAAAACCATAAATGAGTTTAAAGTTAATTATGACAGGTGGAGAAAATGAAATGGGACTCCACAATTATAGCTCCTTTACAGTATACTATAATTAGGTTAACACATATGGGACATTCTTTGTGAGATCGACAAAAAATTCAAATTAACACCCTCATCATCTCCAATTTTGCTGAAATTTGGTTTCTAGGTAGTTTTAGGGCCCTAAAGACATTTCTGAAGATTAAAGGTCAATCCAAACAACCATTCAGGAGATGTAACTTCAGATATTTTGAGGTCATATGAGAGGTCACTAACATTTGGCGACCATATAACTAGAGTAATCAAAGTCCTAGTTATATAAATGTATATATATTTAGAATCAGAAAGAAGACTAGGAATCCAAATATCAGTTTTAGAACTCAGGATTAAAAAATGTAAAAATCCTACTTTAGCAAAAATTTGAGGTCCAGATTTGACCCCTAGGGTATCAAAATTTAACAAATTTATGATGATGATGATATGGTGCCCCTCACAGAGGACTCTGTAGCATGGAATTTAATGAACCATGCCTTTGGTTCATCTTTGCTGGTTTTCTAGATGAGAAAAATTATGGCATAAGCTTTGCCTATTAGAATCAGTATATGCTAGTATTTTTCATGTAATCAACACATAAGTAAGAACCATATTTATACATCCATCAACTGTACATATTTTTCACACTTATGTGTTGATTATATGAAAAATACTAGCATAAACAAACTTTTTTTTTTACTGATTCTAATAACCAAAGCTTATGCTTTCATTTTTCTTAATCTTTTACTAAAGTGAGTGTGATTTTTTATTCTTCAACCTAGAGTTCTAAAACTCTGATATTTGGATTTCTTGTCCTTTTCTGGTTCTAAATATATATACAGTACCCTAGTTATTGGTCGCCAAATGTTAATGACCTCTCATCTGACCTCAAAATATCAGAAGACATATCTCCTGAATGGTTGTTCAGATTGACCATAAAACTTCAGAAATGTGTTTAAGAGCCCTAAAACTACCTATAAATAAAATTTCAGAAAAATTGGAGAGATGAGGGTGTTGTTGGTCTGACAGAGAATGCCCCATAGTACAAGAGCAAAGGTGATATGACTATCCCAGTTAACCAATTTAACCTGGTGATATCTACTGCTCTCATGCCCTACTGTGGAGATGCTTTGTCTTGTTGCATTGCATCTTACCCAAGTAGTGGATGGGGAGACAGGAAGGACCCTTCATTCACAAGGAAAAATAAAAAGGACAAGATATTGGTGTAGGATGCGTGATGTTGGGGTGTATGCCTTGGATGGACTATCTCCATTATAGGCAGGGAAAAGGTCCTTTTTTTATATGTATATATGAATGGATAATTTTAGAGCTGAGGGTATGTAAACATAACAAACCCCTTATTTCCTAATGGTGCTAATCCATCAAGAATATCAAAATGACAGTGTCTTTAATATAGTTGAGACATCAAAGACTACAATTAATTTGCAAATGAGAATCAATCAATTGGCTGTTGCCTCAAGTTTTACTAAGTGGAAAACCTGCAGCCCCTCAGTGGCTGGCAGCAGTCCACAGAACCTCCCTCAGGTCTTTTTATAAAGAATGGACTGTTGTTGGTGTTGCATCAGTTTGGGGCTGTTTCTACGTCACCACCTCAAAGTAGTAGAGAAAGAGAACAGTTGCCAGCTCCCCATATTTGAAAAGGTGTAAAAAATGTTTTAAACAACTATTTTAGCTCAGTATTTGTAAACGAAACACCTCAAAGTGAACTCCAAACTGAAACCTATGAAAAGTCTAGGGTGAACTTACTATGGTAAATATAACAAAAGAAAAAATTAAAAGGTTTATAGAGAAACTCAAAGTTAATAAAACACCAAGGCCTGATGGTTGGCATCCAAAAATCTTAAAGGAAATGAAAAATGAGATTATTGTTCCATTAGAAATTATTTTCAAGAAATCCATCATATCCAGAGATGTCCCAAGAGAATGGAAGCTAGCTAACGTTCCTCCCATATTCAAAAAAGGTGACAAAAATAAAGAAACCAAATAACTATAGGCCTGTAAGCTTGACTTCAATCGTAGGAAAAATGATGGAAACTATCATCAGAGATGCTATCGAACATCATTTAGAAAGTAACTGTGATAAATGAGCCAGCATGGATTCAGATGGAAATGTTCTTGCATGACCAACTTACTCAAACTCTACTACACAGTTATCTCAAATTATGATAAAAGAAACAATATAGATTTAATATATCTAGACTTTGCAAAAGCTTTTGATACCATCCCCCACAAAAGACTACTTACTAAATTAGCTTCACACAGAGTAAGTGGTAGCCCATTAAGTTGGACTAGTAAATGCAAGGTTATGCACAGAGGTAAAAATAACAGTAAATATGATTACAAGTTATTTGGAAATTCGTTAACAAAAGTGATTGTGAAAAGGATCTCGACATAATTATCAGTAACGATCGCAAGTCATCTAAGCAGCGTATTTCAGCCTCTGAGAAAGCAAATAAAATTGTAGGACTTCAAAAAGTCCATTTCTCATTAACAAGATATATAAATCATTAGTTTGTCCACATTTGGAATATGCTGTTTCCATATGATCACAGAATCTCATTAAAGACATTGACAGTGAAAAGAGTACAATGGCAAGCCACAAAAATTATTCCAAATATAAAAAATAAATCATACAAAAATTGACTAAAAGATATGAATCTGTTTTCCCTAAAAAGGCGTAGACTCAGAGGTGACTTGATTGAGGTCTTTAAGATTCTGAAGGGAATTGACAATATCAAAAGTAACAAAATTTTCTCACTGAATGAGAATCTGACAAGAAATAAAGGTCTGAAAGTGTCAGGAAATAGATTTAATTTGGAAGTGGGCAGAAACAACTTTGCCAACCATGTAGTTAATGAATGGAAGAAACTTCCTGCAGAGGCAGTGCAATGTAGTTCAGTTCAAAACTTTAAAGAATTATTTAGATAAACACCTAAGCAAGATGCTGTAATGACTGCCATTTATTTTATATTTGTTTGTTATTGTCTGTTTATTATTATTTGCTTTTCATTTATTATTGGTTATCTGCCTATTGTTATTTACTATTCACCTGTTTGTTTATTATTTAACTATACCTATGCATTTATTTATTTTCATTATTATTTATATTATTATAATCTTTATTTATTTTTATCATTATTATATTTTTTTACATCTGACCTAGTTATGGACCAAAGGGTCTCCTGCCAGCATGCTCAACCTTTGTAATCCTTTGTAAAATACAATTGAAGTTAAGGAAGGGAGATCTTGGATGCATTTTGGTAAACAAGTGCCAGCCCCTCATGGCCTCCTGGGTTAGAAGGTTGAAAAGTTTTAAAGAATGGGCAGCCTTGCTGTCATTCTTCCAGGATCGCCACTTCTAAGTACCCATTGCCTATAGCAAATGAGATTAGTGAACAAGTTAATGTGGTAATTCAGATGACAAAGTTGCTTCCTTGAACCGGTGTGATTTTATACATGTGTAGGATGGATAGGTTCGCTGTGATAGGTCTCCGACAAAGATGTTTTGATGTACACATTTTCAGTGGAAATGAGAATTGTCCCATTTTTAATGCTAGTGACAGTGGCATAGGGATTTTTTTTTTTTTTTTCTATTTTTAAGTACTTTCAGAATCAGTAGCAAAAAGCTCAATGAACACATGTGATGCTTGATGATGAATGACTGGAACAGTAACTGTACATGAAACTTATTCTTAAGAAGTTCCTTGGTATATCTTAGTTCTTTAAGCTATTGATACCTGTTTAAGTTTGAAGTTGATGATATAAATTGTGGAGATTTGATATACATGAGTATATTTAGATTATCTTTTGCCTGATTGTCCATAAGATTAGTCATATAAGATAAAAGTTATGCTCCATGATTTGTGATATTCAGAACTCGAAAAACTTATATTAAGCATCTGTGCTTATGTTGAAAAGTTAGCTTCATAAGTAATAATTTATGAAAAAGAATATATATCATTATATATTTATCAACAGTTATGCATTACCATTACCTAAAACCCGAAGAAAGGGTACTGAATAAAGAATTTCCTTATACCATGTGTTTTTATGGAAATACTAAATTAAGATTTCAATGTGTGGAGGAGCATCTTGCTCCATGCCTAAATACCTCACCTGACCTCACCAGAGTTAATTTTGGACGTCATCGTGATGATTAGCTATGTTAATTGCGATTTTGATCGAAACTTACGTCTGACAAAAAAAAAAAAAATCATTAATCGTTTTTGTAGGCATGTCTGTGGCGCCAAATTCAAACATGGAGTCACCTGACAGTGGTCTGCATACATAAAAAAATTATATATAAAAAATGAAACATCTCGGTTTAATTAACAATAACATTTTATTCGAAGGTGTCCATATCACAATAAAAACAACATGCCTACTTATTTTCATTACATAGTTCATTGTAAGGAACCAATATGAAATGGTATAATCTTGTTGAGGTATACTGTTTCTAATTGTCGATGTTTTCCACCATGCGCAGATTGCAACGAATCTAGACCACAGAATCCCCATCGGCTTCGTGGCGTCGTCACAAGATGTTTGGTCCGCTTCCTTTTCCTTTGCCTTTTTTTTTTTTTTTCACTAGACGGAGTGTGGGGAACTCAAAGATCTCCATTGATCGATTGTATAATATTACTACGAGGAGGTGGGCGTGCAGGGCCGTAGCCACGGGGGGCTTAGCCCCCCCCAAATCTAATTAGCCCCCGAATTTATTTTTACTCAAAAGTATTATAAATACACTACACCGGAAAACTTTCACAATAAACTAAGTTTATGGTGAATTTGTGATGCATTATGTATATACATAAAATATAAAATTGTAGCTATCATTACAGACATATCAAATATCATCAATGATTATTTATATGTGTGTGTGTCGGCACAGTACAGCGGCAGTCCCCCATAAAGCATGATTAGCCCCCCCCCTCCCCCAAATAAAAATTGTAATTCCTGGCTACAACCCTGTGGTCATGAAGCCATGAAACACATCGCTTGGCGCTCGCTGAGTCCGGACCTACCCTTGGAGCTTTGAAAAGGTTGTTATTGCGTGCTCGGCGCTAACCGAGTACGGACCTACACTTGAAACTTTGAAAAGGTTGTCGCGATTCACTGCTTAGGCCATTAACGAACTGTGAACCCAAGGTAACCTCTCGGACATTAACGCTGCACACTTGCCCACAAGCGGGATGTGTGCGGCGGCTATGGAATACCTCTGGCTGAGCGGAACAATAAATAAGAATGACATGGCGACGTCACGTATGGACTTAGCGTTGACAGCAAGTGAAGAAGATGACCTACATAGTAATCCATCCAGCGGCAGAATAAAAGAAACGAAAAAGGAGACATTGAAGAACAACAAGATGCTGGTATTGGACGTAGTGCTGAAGAGTTGGAAACGGAAGGCACGTATGGTGAAAGAAAAACACTATTTCCTCAACAATCTTGAAATGAACTTCAACAAGGAACTGCATCAAGAATTTCAAGTCCTGTTCAAAGAAGGTAAGCACAGACCGTGCATAACTGAAGAACGATGAAGTAGTCAATATACTAAGTACCAGGGGATTTGAGAAAGTGATTAAGGAAGTTCCTAAGGACAATGAAAAATACACAAAAGTGATAGTATTCCAATATCCAGTGTGCATGGATCTGGAGGACTTGTTAGCTGATGAAACTGTTGTTTGGGTGAGAAGTAAGTACGCGGAAACAAAGCCCCAAGTAATCGCACTAATGAAAGATGATATACCTGAAAAAATATTTGTGCCATGCTTTGGATATAAGAAAGTAGCTATATATTATGAATCTCCAATCTCCAGAAATATGTTATAAGTGTAGTAAATGGGGACACTTGGCCTATAAATGTCAGAACAACTATCGATGTAGGGACTGTGGTAAAAATCACGACTTGAGAGAATGTAGTGAAAATATTAAGAACAAAGAGAAGGTCGTTCCAAAATGTTGCAGTTGTGGACAAGAATATAATGCAAATTCAAGATTGTGTAGCAAAAGGCCCTCTGTTCAACAACCAAGTGGTACAGGTAAACTGGTAGCAAATCAGCACGAAAACAAGCGACCTGTTGGCAATAACGGGCCGTTTGAAAAAGTATGGGAACGAAGGGAAAAGGAAAAGCAAAAAAAAAAAAAAAAGAATGTTGGCTTGCCAAGCACACAAATCAATATTGTAGAAACACTTATAAGTGAACTAAGGGAATTAAAAAAACATGTTCATGAAAATGGGATCCGGTTGAATCATATGTGCAAACGGGAAAGAAACGTGAATGAAGAGGCAAGGAAAAATGGACATAGCAAGGAACCTGATTCTTACAAACAAGTAGAGACAAACTGTTCAAAAGAAAATGAGGAATGTAACAAAACCAATGAGAGAGTGCAGGCAGATTATGGTATATTTGGTAACAATGTAACCCTTTTGGTCAGTGCTGTAAGGCAATATTTTGTAAGCTCAAATGACGAACTTAAAGCAAAGGTAATTGAAAAGACTAAGAAAATTGGTGAGGATCTTCAAAGAAATAGAGGAAAACGAGTTAAAATGTATCACATGGAATGTTAACAGTATATATCAAAGAGCTACTGATATCTACCCGTATGTTTTAACTAGTATGTAGGATGTATTATCGTTCCAAGAAGTAGGTACTGGGTGTAGACTTCAAATTGGTTGGATATCAAAAGTCCGAACTATAAGTTAATGAAACAAATAATACAAGAGGTTTAACTACTTTTGTCAAGAATAGTATACCAACTAATTTATGTATGGCTACAAGAATTAATGGAACTGAATTACTTTGTGCTGAATTACATTTCAAAGATTGGGTAATTTGTTGTAAATGTTTATGTACATACATATACCAAAGGCTTCCCCCTTACAAGGGAGGTAGCCAAAAAGAAAAAGGCATAAAAACCATTCCCACCCACTCCATCCCTAAATACACTCCACACCCCTCCACCCTACCTCTTATCTTGGCACCTCCTAGATGACGGGTCATCCCTGCATCATGCCCACTGCCCTGTGTCAGAGGCAGTGTCGCAAGACACAGCACATCCACAGCGAGCCCACTTCATTAAATCGGCGACCCCTCCTCTCCGTCCCCTCATGCAGAAAAGGAGAAGACGAGGAGAAATCCCTTCGGGCTGCATCAAATTTTTCTCATACTACCTACCCATTCCACCTTATGCATCACAACATCATCCATAAACAACCATTCTCTATTCATCCCTGTCTTCCGTCCTCTCCCTTCCTTCCTCAACAGGCATACCCCTCTTCCCCAAAACCCCTTTCACCCCATCCATCCATCTCATCCTAGGTCGCCCCCTCATATTCACTTCCTCCACATCTGTCTTCCATACCTCTTTTACTAGTCTTTCTTCACTCATTCTTTCCATGTGTCCAAACCATCCTAATACTCTTTCATCCACCCTATCTCACAACTGTTCTCCTCACCTCATTCCTCACTCTATCCAGCCTAGTAACCCCTATCATACTTCTCAGACACCTCATCTCAAACACATTCAAACTCCTCTCTTCTTCTCTCATGTTCCAAGTTTCTGTCCCATACAGTGCTGTTGGCACAATAACTCCTTCATACAATCTCTTAGCATTCGTTCCCAAATGTCTATTCCTCATTACACTTTTTAAACCACTAAGGCATTTACTCTCTTCTCAATCTACATTCTACCTCCACCACTCCACCCTTTCCTGCCACATTTGCGCCCAAGTATCTAAAACTATCCACTTCCTCCAGTCTTTCACCCTTAATGCTCACTTCCAGTCTGCTGCCACTTTCACCCCTTGTACATCTCATCACCCACACTTATCTTCAACTTTCTTCTTTCACACTCCCAAAATCTGTCACCAACTTCCTCAATCCCTTCCCTGATCCTGCTACAAGTGCAGTGTCGTCTGCAAAAGCAACAGCTGGCTCACCTCCCACTTTTCTCCATTTTCTTTAAACATCTCCAATCCCTGACCCACTACCCTTGCATTTACCTCTCGCACCACCCCATCCATGTATAAGTTGATCAGCCAGGGCGACATAACGCATCCCTAACGAAGTCCCACCTTTACCTCGAACCCCTCACTCTCTCCATTTCTAATCCTGACACATGCTCTACTACTCTCGTAAAAACTCTTGACACCTACTAGAAGCTTTCCTCCTATCCCGTATATCTGCAAAACCTCCCACAGTGCCTTTCTGTCTACCCTGTCATAAGCCTTTTCCAGATCCATAAAAGCCCCAAAAAACATCCTTACCTTTTCCTGTAGCTTTCTCACATATCTGTCTTTCCACAAAAATCTGATCTACGCAACCTCTACCTGTTATAAATCCACACTGCTCCTCGCCAATCACTCCCTCTGTTCCTCTCCTAATCCTCTCAATCAAGATCCTCCCATAAGCCTTCCCAACTACACTTAACAAGCTAATCCCTCTGAAACTACAAAACTCACACTTGTTCCATTTTCCCTTGTTTATGTACATCCTGATAAATTGGATATTGATGATTTGCCACATTGTAAACATAATAAAAAAATGTTTGTTGATGGGAGACCTAAATGCACGACATAGCATGTTAGGAAGCAAGGGTGTGATATGGCTTATGGTTTAACGTCACAAACTTCCCCCTACCGGAAGGCTAGGACGGTGCCCCTCACAGAGGACTTTATAGCGTGGAATTTAATTAATCATGCCCTTAGTTCACCAGATGGCAGGTTTCGGACCGCCATCCCCTCGGCCTTCGCCACAAATAACAACGCCCTAATCCGCTCACCCAGCGAGCGGGAAGCAAAGATGATAAGAATAAAAATGGTAAAATATTGAAAAATATACTGGAATCTATGAACA
Organism: Oratosquilla oratoria; assembly: GCF_046742065.1. Taxonomy (NCBI): domain Eukaryota; kingdom Metazoa; phylum Arthropoda; class Malacostraca; order Stomatopoda; family Squillidae; genus Oratosquilla; species Oratosquilla oratoria. The sequence goes on from NW_027467715.1 coordinate 993,757, forward strand.
ATATAATGGTGCTGGGGAATGGAGAACCTACGTGTAAGAGGGGACAGAATTGATTATGCCATGTTAATCGATCTTGAGTATAGAGCAGATGCTAAGATTGTTAGCGACTTGTTAAGCGACTACTTCGTAATCGAAGTCACGATGAGTATAGAAAAGATGATCACAAACAAGAAAAGGAACAGATACAATCTAAAAGAGAAAATTAAATTAAGATTTATAGAAAGAATTAGAAAATGGTATGGAACGTACAAAAAGACAAACTCTTATAGTGATGTGAATAAACTTTATATAGATCTACTTGATGAAAAAGAAAAAATCTTGGTTCAGCGAAGAACACAGATAATAGAGAACGCAATAGGACTAAAAAAAAATATATACAGATGACGGAATGGTTAAAGGTTGGAATAGACTACTAGGGAAAGCACAATCCTAACACACAAAATAATCCGTGGTACAATTGGATAGCCACACATCAGAAATGAAGAAATCAACCAGGGAAAAATGCTGGAATAAATTATCTGCTTCCAGATAAAAAAAAATGTGGCACAAAATTAACAAAGTTCGAGGAATTAAAAAGAAGGTAGTTGCTCATCCAGACCCAAAAACTAAAGCTAATGAACTGGTAAAGAAATGGTATGATGGGATTAGGAGTCCTACTACCTGTAGCCCCGAAAGGGGACATTCCTAAAAACAAAAGAAAAGACATAAGAGGGTCTGGGAGTTTTCCAACCAGTACCCTAAGGTTTGGGTCTTTTAATGTGCGTGGATGTGGTACAGATGAGAGTAAGAGGGAAGAGATTGGCAGTATGTTTGTGAGAAGAAAGATGGATGTGCTGGCTTTGAGTGAAACTAAAATGAAAGGAAAGGGCAACTGTGAGTTTGGGAGTGTAGCTGGGAGGTACTCAGGAGCGAAGAGGGGACGAGGGAGAGAAGGGGAGGCTATACTAGTAAGTAAAGAGATAAGTAAGCGGGTAGTGGAGTGGAAGGAGGTTTCATCAAGGTTGATGTGGGTGAATGTGAAACTGGGAAAGGAGATGTGGGTTTTTGTAAGTGCGTATGGACCTGGTAGTGAGAAGAGCGTAGAGGAACGGGAGGATTTTTGGGTAGATATAAATGAGTTTATAGAGGGATTAGGAAGAAATGTCAATGTAGTTGTATTGGGAGACCTTAATGCTAGGGTAGGAAATGAACCAATAGACGGAGTGATTGGGAAGTATGGAGTTCCCGGTAAAAATCGTAGTGGAGAAATGATGGAGATGTGTCTTGAAAGAGAGTTGATGATAGCTATTACAGTATTTAAAAAGAAAGTCAAGCATAAGTACACATGGGAGAGAGTGGTGGATGGAAGGTGGCAGATAGAGCGTTAATGGACTATATAGTGGTGACCAGGAGTATGGTAAGAAGAGTTGAGGATGTACATGTTCTAAGGGGTGAGAGCGGGGGAATATCAGATAATTTTCTGGTGGAAGGTAAAATGAGAGTGGAGAATAGGTGGAGAAAGAGGAAAAGGACAGAAGGTAGGGATGTACTGAGAGTGAACTGCTTAAATGAGGAAAAAAAGGAGAGTGAGTTTAAGAAGAAACTGAAAGAGGAGTGGGAGGGAGTAAAGGATAGAGTAGAACTAGGAGTGGAGGAGGAATGGGGATGGTTCAAGGAGGGAGTCATAAGGTGTACAAAGATAGTGTGTGGAACAAGGAGGGCGGGAGGAAAAAGAAGGAAGGGTAGTGAGTGGTGGGATGAGGAAGCAAAGAAATGTGTAGAAGAAAAGAAGCAGGCATTCATAGATTGGCTGCAAATTAGGACGAGGGAATCGTATGAGAGGTACAAAGTAAAGAGAAAGGAAGCTAAGCATAAGATAAAGGAAGCAAAGAGGAGAGCAGATGTGAAATGGGATAAGAGTATGACAGAAAATTTTGAAAGCAATAAAAATATGTTTTGGAAGGAAATTAAAAAAAAAAAAAGAGGCGAATCAAGTAGAGAGGAAAATGTAAAATGTGCAGATGGAGAGATGATAATGGAAGAGAAGGCAGTGAGAGGAAGGTGGGCAGAGTATTTTAGGGAGTTGCTAAATGTGAAGGAGGATAGGGAGGGAAAGGTAGTTGCAGTGGGAAGCGCTAAGAAAATGAGAGTGACGAGTGAGGAAAATGGAGGAGAAATAGGGAAGGATGAAGTGAAAGCACCTGTTAAGATGATGAGAGCAGGTAAGGCACCTGGTCTGGATGGATGCCATGCAGAATGTCTGAAGAAATGAGGTACAGTGATGGTGGACTGGCTGGTGAGGTTATATAATGTTTGTTTGAGAGAGGGTAGAGTGCCGGAGGACTGGAGGAGTGCCTGTATAGTTCCGCTTTACAAGGGAAAGGGGAACAAGTGTGAGTGTAGTAGTTTCAGAGGGATCAGCTTGTTGAGTGTAGTTGGGAAGGCGTATGGGAGGGTCTTGATTGAGAGGATTAGGAGAGGAACAGAGTGAGTAATTGGTGAGGAACAGTGCGGGTTTAGGACAGGTAGGGGTTGTGTAGAGCAGATCTTTGTGGTAAGACAGATATGTGAGAAAGCTATAGGAAAAGGTAAGGATGTTTTTTGGGCTTTTTTGGATCTGAAAAAAGGCTTATGACAAGGTAGACAGGAAGGCACTGTGGGAGGTACTGCAGATATATGGGATAGGAGGAAAGCTGTTGAGAGCAGTCAAGAGTTTTTACGAGAGTAGTAGAGTTTGTGTAAGGATTAGAAATGGAGAGAGTGAATGGTTTGAGGTAAAGGTGGGGCATCGTCAGGGATGTGTTATGTTGCCCTGGCTGTTCAAACTTTACGTGGATGGGGGTGGTGCGAGAGGTGAATGCAAGGGTAGTGGGTCAGGGATTGGAGATGGTTAAAGAAAATGGAGAAAAGTGGGAGGTGAGCCAGTTGTTGTTTGCTGACGACACTGCACTTGTAGCAGGATCAGAGGAGGGATTGAGGAAGTTAGTGACAGAGTTTGAGAAGGTGTGTGAAAGAAGGAAGCTGAAGATAAATGTGGGTAAAAGTAAGGTGATGAGATATACAAGGGGAGAGAGTGACAGCAGGCTGGCGGTGAGCATTAAGGGTGAAAGACTGGAAGAAGTGGATAGTTTTAGATATTTGGGTGCGAATGTGGCAGGGAAGGGAGGAGTGAGGGTGGAGGTAGATTGAAGGAGCGAGTAAATGCTTTGGTGGATTGAAAAGTGTAATGAGAAATAGACATCTGGGAATGGATGCTAAGAGGAGGTTATATGAAGGAGTGATTGTACCATCAGCATTGTACGGAGCAGAAACATGGAACATGAGAGAGGAAGAGAGAAGGAGTTTGAATGTGTTTGAGATGAGGTGTCTGAGAAGTATGATAGGGGGTTACTAGGCTAGATAGAGTAAGAAATAAGGAGGTGAGGAGGAGAACAGGGGTGGAAAGGGAATTGGGAGATAGGGTTGATGAAAGGGTATTAGGATGGCTTGGACACATGGAAAGAATGAGTGAAGAAAGATTAGTAAAAGAAGTATGGAAGACAGAGGTGGAAGGAGTGAATATGAGGGGGCGTCCTAGGATGAGATGGATGGATGGGGTGAAAGGGGCATTACAAAAGAGAGGGATGTCTGTTGAGGAAGGACGGGAGAGGACAGAAGATAGGGGTGAATGGAGAGGGGTTGTGTATAGATGATGCTATGATGCATGAGGGGGAGTGGGTGGAGGGTGGGGGGGTGGGGAGGTATGTGTGAGAAGAAAATTGACGCAGCCCGAAGGGATTTCTCCCCGTCTTCTCCTTTTCTGCATGAGGGGACGGAGAGGGCGGGGGTCGCCGAATTTATGAAGCGGCCTTGCTGTGGATGCGCTGTGTCTTGCGACGCTTCTTCTGACCCAGGGCAGTGGACAGGATGCAGGGATGACCCGTCATCCAGGAGGTGCCAAGATAAAAGGGAGGGCGGAGGGTGGAGGGGAGTGGAATATATAGGTAATGGAATGGGTGGGAAAAAGCCTTTGGTATATGTATGTGTGTACTTCTAGTATTGCAGGCCTCCCAAATCAAGTACAAAATTGTTTAAATGATAAACATATAAGGCAGGAACAGGTAACAAATCAAATGACACTAAACTACGAAACCTGTGTTCCAGTAACGAAAGATGAACTCTTGTATGCTATTAAAAAAGGTAAATCCACAGCACCAGGAGAAGATGGAATAACTTATGATATAATAAATTGTCTGATAGTGATGGAAAATAGTCCAACCTGTCATATGAAAATGGTAAATTACCTGAAAGCTGGGGAATGTAGACCAATATAATTAAAATCATGTCTATGTAAGTGTATGGAAGTATGGAAAGAGTAATACTAAATAGGTTATTGTATGTGATAACACGTAATGGGGCGAGCTCCAACAGACATTGCACAAAGAAATGCACATTTATACATTAAGAAATACAATACATTTTAGAACATACATTATACGTCATATTCACCCAAGGCGTGCCTTATAATTATAAATAGGAGACTTTATTCACACAAAAGCGTGATACAACACAGGATTCTATGCACGTAGTACGTGACAGTAACGTATGCTCGGTGTTTCTTTAGCAGTGGGATAACATGATCGCAGTCGTATTCTTTTTTAATTCCTCACGTTTTCTTTGATTTCGGAAATGTTTACCCCAAATATAATCGAGTCAACTGCGTTTAACACTCCATCACTGCCGAAAACCTGTTGCACAATTTGCTTTGCATGAAAGTGGCAGTTGCCGACAGGTCTGTCGAAATAAACGCAATGTGAGGATGGGGCCTTTATTAGTACAACATTTCACCTCTTATAGCTTGAAAAAAAATGTAACAATTAAGGGGTACGTCGTACTAATAAAGGCTTTGTCCTCACATAGTGTATATTTCGATAGACAATTTTCTTTTGGGCTTTGATAACCTCTCTTTCTTCCGCATGTATTGTTCTTAGTTGTTTTGTAAATGTCTGGTGAAAAAACAATGCGTACCTCCGAGGATGTGCATAGCGTTTCGTGGTGCTCTTTTTTCGTCCGCGGCAATAGTATCTATTACTTGACACTAATTTACCTTTCAGGTGTGAAAATAAACGATAGTATCCCTGGAATGTCGTTGTACTATGCAGAAACATTGGCCCAAAAAATATGGAATGTTTGATCAGGGCCGGATCCTACATCCTAAGCACGCCATGGCTTAGGGCACCCAAGCACTGAGGATCCCACAAACCTGATAGATCTTAACCATAATCAGCACCAACCCTCATTATGATTTATGGGGATCCGGGAAACCTATATAAGTATATATATTGTATCATGAATGCATTTTGATGTGTCAAAATATCAAATTGTTCAGCTCTTGTATAATTCATTTAAGGGAAGGGGGCCCAAAAATGTGGTTGGAGTTTGGCCCAATGTAAGCTTAATCCGGCCATGTATTTTGAAGCATAACTGATCGATTTTGTACTTTGTTGAAGAAAACAAACGGATGAATGTTCCGAGCACGACGACCTTTCCTAGGCACCCTGTGAGATGACATGCCTGTGTATAAAATGTCCATGTCGTACTTAATTGTTAAGCTTTGTGATCAAGGCCCTAAGGATCGAAACGTTAAGGCAGGAAAATTCTTCCATTATTCCTCATATACTTCCTCCGCCTTCAGTTACATCTCCAAAGGCCAAAAGTCCCCGGACATAATCTCACGGCTAGCTGTGAACCGTTTGGTTAAGAATTTTCACCCTTCTGACCTCGCCCCCTAACTAATCTTGACCCCGCTTCCCTTCTGACCTCATACCTCCACCCACACATCCCCTCACCTCTGACTCCGCCCTGCGCGACGGATTGTCCTGTTTTTAGCTCTGCGTGTTCCCCTTCTACTCACATCTCAATTGTACTTATGTCTCTGCAAATTCTTGTAACCTGTACTTTCCTGAAGAGGGCTATAGCTATTAGCCGAAATATAGAAGTTATACTTTCTTCTAAGTTTCCTTTTATTCCGACTGTGGATTCTTCGTGATTATTATTTACAAATGTGCCACTACATTTTGTCCAAGTGATATATATATATATATATATATATATATATATATATATATATATATATATATATATATATATATATATATATATACACTGAATGGGTCCCAGTGAACAGATATACATTTTTATTAACCACAAAATACTTTAATTCTAAGCCATCAACATCGAGGGTGACTCGGCGAGGCCAACATGCAGAAATTGAAACGTGGTACGGCCAAGGACTTGAACCTGGGCTAGCATGTGACAAGTGTGTTAGTGACTTAGCCGACTGCGCCATCAAGCAATCGGCTAAGTCACTAACACACTTGTCACGTGTTAGCCCAGGTTCAAGTCCTTGGCCGTACCACGTTTCAATTTCTGCATGTTGGCTTCCTCGAGTCACCCTTGATGTTGATGGCTGAGGATTAAAGTGTATTGTAGTTGATATATACATACATACATATATATATATATATATATATATATATATATGTATATATATATATACATATATATATAATATATACACACATACATACATACAATTTAGTTATAAGAAATCAATTGTTTAATAGTATAAAGCTATCTTAAAACACAAAATAATATTTATGGAATTCATATTGTGGCAATAATAAAACAGTCATTTGAATGCTACTGTATGTAACCATTGGTAACTTTTCTTATGAGCGAAAACTCCTCTCACCATTTGCTTGAAATCTACATTTTTTGCCACGATGGAGTGGAATACTTAAGTTATCCATGCTCCAATAGAGAAGATGCGATAAAAGGTGCCTTCGGACATTTCAGTAGACATAAGGTGGGCCACACATATGAGAATCATCAGGGCTACAGCCAATAGGGCCCTGGAATTCCTGCGCAGGAACCTCAGTAGATGCAACGCAGACATCAAAATTCTTGCTTGTAAGTCACTCGCTCGGCCACACTTAAAGTACTGCGACACCGTCTGGTATCCACACACTTACAATGACATATACAAATTAGACTCACACAAAATAAAGCAGCAAGATGGATTAGACGTGATTACAGACACATCAGTCACTAGGTTAAAACAAGACATTCAACTTGAACACTTGAAACAAGAAGACGGATACACAGACAACAAATAATGTATGAAATCACATAAACAAACTTACACCCAAAAAATACACAAATAACTAGAGGCAGTCACAACCTAAAATACCACACATACCAAACACATATTCAAGTACTCACCCCACCCCCGCAACATCCAAGAATGGAATCATCTCCCATCTCACGTAGTTAATAGTCATACTCTTTATATTTTCGGAAATGGAATCACCCATCACTACCTACCTCTCCCCAATCCTAATCCCACTCCATACCCTAATTCTGATCCCACCCTTAACTCCTAGTTCAAATCCTGCACCCAAACCTTTAATTCCCCCGCTCAGCGCCCGAAAATCATGCTGCCCTCTGCGGGTTCCCGCAAAGAAAGGGAGGGGTGGACCTTCACCCACAAGGAGCGAAGACAAAAGGAAAAACGAATAGGTTTGGGATGGGTGAAGGGTAGATGCATACCTTGGCGGGCCACCTACCTTATAAGGAGAAAAGTGTTTTTGGTATATCTATTTGCCGAAGAAGTAGGTAATACAGTGGTACCTCGGCTTACAAATTTAATACGTTCGCGAAGACGGTTCGCAAGATGAAATGTTCGTATCTGGGAACTAATTTGCAATAAAGGAAACGTAGATAATTGGTTCCAGTTTTGACAAAATTCCTTATTTTTTGCTATGTAAGTAAAGGTTTGTAGCTTGTGTACATATTAAACACATCATAAAGATATATATCTAACAGAAGCATAATAATTAAGCGTAATGTATGATAAAAAAAAAATGCACCTTACTGTATCTTGGCGAGCAGGGGACGGTGAGGACGGAGGGGAGGGGATGGGTTAGTTTTTTTCTTTTCTTTTCTTTTCTTTAATTTGGGAGTGAAGTATCACTCCCACGGGTTAGCTATGTCGACACTATAGATGGCCTAACTATTCTCTCCTTGAACTTGTCGAACCACCCACGGCTAGCCTTGAATGGTTCGTCTTCAGGATTCGCACTAGCCTCTTCTTTCTATAACAATTCGGCGTGCAAATGCGTTGCCCTTTCACACATGACAGTCTCCGACACGCTATTATCCACTAATTGTTTTTCATTTATCTACACAAGCAACAGCTTCTCTACCTGTTCCCTCACTTTAAACCATTGTTTGCTCAGAACTTTCACCCCTTCGCCACATTAACAGCCATAAACACCCTTCTTCACAGTTGTCCCTATTGTTGACTTGTTCTTCCCGTACATACGGGCAAGAACAGCAATACGAACCACATTAGATTGCTTCTCGAAAATCTTCAACTTGATCGTGATTTCCTCCTTTTTTCCGCCACTACCACTCTTTTTCACTTCTTTTCTAGGCCCCGAACTTAACTTGTAAGAGTACACTATCAATTGCGAAAAAAAAAACCGCGAGATATCTCCACGTTCGTTATATTTGGTTCGTATCGAGTGCGCAACTGAGTAGACTAGCGCAAGATCTATATATACCAGGTCTAACCACTTCCGACCGAATTTCGAGGGAGTTGGCGCAGGTGTATATAGATCTTGGACTAGCGAGTCACTCGTTCAAATAAAACGACTCATTTCACTGAATCGGGTGTTTCGAATCATCGTTTCCGTTAATTCGTTCTCTTAGTATTTGTTTACGTTCTAGCGTTATACATATGTCAGTGGTTCGGAGTGGTGTGTATACTGGTCATATCACGTATAGTACTGCTTGGTACTCGTATGAACAGTAGTATGAATACACACCACTCACCACTCATACCACAGGACTATTGGTTGTTCATGAACCAGCAGTTCGTGGCAGGCCACGGGTTCCAGCCTCGAGTGAATCGAGTTACGGAATCGGAGTTGGAGTGACTTGCAGTGGAACTCAATTGACTCACACTGGGCCTCGTGAAGCGCTTCTTGAGGCAGTTGGTTGTGTTGAATGTAGCGCCGAGTGTCCACACTGTCTGTGACTATCCGGAATGCTGTAACGTGTCAGTCATCTCCAAACATATACAGTAGGTGCAAACATCTCCAAATATATAGGTGCAAAGCGGAGGGACTTAAGAAGTGCAAGTTTGGAAGTAAAGCAGAGATGTCTCGCAATATGAATTGTGAACTGGACAGTGAGGACACACATCTCCCTCTCTAGTCCCTCCGCTTGTGTTCGTTGCACTTCACGTTTCAAAGGCAAAGATGCTGCTGTAATAAATCTATAAATACGAGTGTTGCTCGTTGTCCACTCAGATAGAAGTGACATCCAGGAGAGCTTAGTACGCGACACACCTTCACCCACTACGTCAAGATAGGCACTGCCTCGCTGCACGAAGATGTGTACGAGCATGCACATACACACTGAGCCTCGTGCAGCGCCAACACGTTACCCAACGTATTGTTTTGTGGGCTTCTAAAATACGCAGCGCGGCTCACGACGGTTCAACTTTCATGTAGCGGGGCAGTCATTTTACGCGGAGGTGGAAGGTACGTCGCGAGCCAAGTCCACCATGGCACCAATATCCGAGTGGTCAAGAAGCAGCACTCTTCTATTTATCTTTATTCATTATCTGGTCCTGCTCTGACAGAGAGCTCTGTAGAACCAAAAATGTTTCTTGATACGTAATATATGCATGTTAACAAAGCTTATACAATAAATACACTCATCCAAAATTAAGTATTTACAGCTTTACTACAGCAGCATCCTTGCCTTTAGAACGTGAAGTGTAAATACAAGCGGAGGGACTTAAGAATATAAATAAATAAATATAGATAGATAAGAAATACAAGTTGCATTATGAACAGTGAACTAGACAATAAGGATACACATCCTTCCCTCGACAATGTTCAGAGGTGACTGACGCGCTGCAGCATTCCGGATAGTCACAGTATGGATATTCGGAGCTGCATAGAACACTGCCAACTGTCTCGTTCAGCGCTGCACGAGGGTCAGTGTGTACTGGGTAGAACGGTTGTGAGGCATGCGGCATGTTGAACGAGCCCAGCCGCAACACTACAATCAACACGTTGAGTAAAGCCTAGTACACACTGAGCCTCGTGCAGCACTGCATGAGGCAGTTGGCAGTGTTCAATACAGTACCGAATGTCCACACTGTCTATGACTACCCGGAATGCTGAAGCGTGTCAGTCATCTATAAACATTGTCGAGGGAAGGATGTATGTCCTCATTGTTCCGTTCACAGTTAAATAATGCGAGAAATTTCTGCTTTAATTACTTCCAAGTTTGCACTTCTTTTGTATATGTATTTATATACTTAAGTCCCTCCACTTGTACTCCTTGCACTTCATTCTCTAAAGGCAAGGGTGCAGCTGTAATCTACAAATTCTTAATTTGGCTGTGTGTATTTCTTCTATTAGCTTTATTAACATACATATATTTTGTACCAGGTAAGAAAATTTGTCGGTCCTACAGAGCGCTCTGGCGGAGTAGGACTAGATAAACAATAAATAAATATAAATGCGAGAGTGTTGCTTCTTGTCCACTCGGATATAGGTGCCATCCTGGAGAGCTCAGCCAGCGACATACCTTCTCCTTCTACGTCAAGATGGGCACTGCTCAATTAAACGAAATTAGAACCGCTATGAATCACGCGGCGTGTTGCAGAAGCTTGGCACACAAGTTGGGTAATGTGTGGGCGCAACACGAGGTTCAGTGTATATGGACCTCAGAAGCCTTGTACACACTGAGCCTCATGCAGCATTGCATGGGAAAGGCAGTGTTCACTGCAGCACCAAGTGTCCACACTCTGTGTGACTACATGGAGTGCTGCAACACATCAGTCACCTCTGAACATTGTCGAGGGAAGGATGTGTGTCCTAAATGTCCAGATCACAGTTCATTTTTTTTATTTAATCTATTACGCAATAGCGTCATGGAGTGGGGGGAGGTTTTCATAATGAACGTAGGAAGTCAACTGGGTATCAGTTCATAATGCGATATATTTCTGTTTGTTTTAATTATGTTCAAACTTGTACTCCTTATTCTATTTCTTTCTTTTTTATTTGTTTATCTTTATATTCTACCTGCTTCTAAGTTCCTCCTTTTGTACTCCTTGCACTTCATGTTCCAAAGGCAAGGATGCTGCTGTAGTAAATCAAAAGCACTTAATTTTGGCTGGGTATATTTCTTGTATTAGCTTTGATAACATGCATTTATCATGTATCAGGTAAGAAAAATGTTCTGGTGGAGTAGGACCACATAAACAACAAATAAATATGACTGCGTGAGTGCTGCTTCCTGTCAACACGGATATAGGTGCCATGGCGAGCTTAGCGCACAATGTACTTTCCACCTCTGCGTGAAGATGGACACTGCCCCACTAAATGAAATTAGAACCGTCGTGAATCGCGCGGTGTGTATGGTGCAACATGAGGCTCAGTGTGGACAGGCCTTCATGCTGCGCTGGGCAAATTCCGTGGGGTCCGGCTCACTCCGCACTGGTTGGAGGTTTGAATATAAAATACCAGGCCGTGGTATATGCATTAGTATGAGCATACACCATCTCTCATACCACAGGACGACTGGGCTTTAGGCTGCATATTCCAGCCTCAAGTTTGGGAATCGGGCAGTAGGGTTGAATGAGATGTTGTAGTGCTCGATGCAAGCGACGTGGGCAGAGTCAATGGTCTCCAGTCAAGGCCCGGTTCACCACTCACGAATTGGCTACTCGGGTGCAACTGAGTCAACAGAAACTTCTTGTCAGCAATTGCTTACTTTGAATATAACAGTCAACTGCAGGTTTCAAATCAGAATTATTAAATAAGAATGGATGCTAGGAGCAGATTGTATGAAGGAGTGATTGTGGCGACAGCACTGTACGGGGCAGAAACATGGAACATAAGAGAGGAAGAGAGAAAGAGTTTGAATGGGTTTGAGATGAAATGTCTGAGAACTATGATAGGGGTTACTAGACTAGATATAGTGAGATAAGAGGAGGTGAGGAGGAGAACAGGGGTGGAAAGGTAGTTGGGAGATAGGGTTGATGAAAGAGTATTGGGATGGTTTGGACACATGGAAAGAAAGAGTGAAGAAAGATTAGTAAAAGAGGTGTGGAAGGCAGAGGTGGAAGGAGTGAACATAAGGGGTTGACCTAGGATGAGATGGATGGATGGAGTAAAAGGGGCATTGGGAAAGAGGGGAATGTCTGTTGAGGAAGGACAGGAGAGGACAGAAGATAGGGGTGAATGGAGAATGGTTGTATATGGATGATGCTGTGATGCATGAGGGGGAGTGGGTGGGGGATGGGGGTGAGGGAGTATGTATGAGAAATAAATTGATGTAGCCCGAAGGGATTTCTCCCTGTCTTCTCCTTTTCTGCATGAGGGGATGGAGAAGGGGGGTTGCTGAATTAATGAAGCAGCTTTGCTGTGGATGTGCTGTATCTTGCGACACTGCTTCTGATCCAGGGCAGTGGACAAGATGCAGGGATGACCTGTCATCCAGGAGGTGGTAAGATAAGAGGGTTGAGGGGAATGGAGTATGTAGGGGATGAAATGGGTGGGAGTGGTTTCTATGCCTTTGTCTTTTGGCTATCTCCCATGTAAGGGGGAAAAAAGCCTTTGGTATATGTATGTATGTATATAATTACAAACATTCTACCATAGCTAGCTCGGCTGGCACAAGTATCCAGCCCGCTGGGTACTGACTGACTTGGTGAATCAAGACTTGATTCTCTTCAGTGAACCACTCATAAAAACTTAAGTCACTAAAAAGAATTGAGTTTCCCATCACTATAACTGAGCAAGCAGGCGAGAGCGATGCTGAACCTGCACAAAATGGTTACTGGGAATACAAGCATGTTCATATCCGGAGACGAGGTTTGAAAGTGGAAGGTTCCACTATATATTTTCCAAACACTACCTGTTATATTGTAGCAAAAATAATAAATCTTGACAATGTATAATAAGCTGTGTTTAAAAAGTCAAGAACTGTGTTTAAAAAGTCAAGAACTCAAGGATAAATTAATAGCTTCATATGATATAACAATATTTAATCTGTTCATTTACATTCCTGAATATTCCATGGTGCAGAAAACAGTCAATGTAGTTATATTAATTTTGGTTTATATCAATATCAATAACTTTATCATTATCAATTTATCATTATGGTCTGTTCATTTTTACCCGGAAGAGAATTGATAAAGATGAAAATTTCATTAGCCATTGGAGTGGCAACATTCTTGAGGTGTACACATTAACATGAAAAATTTAGGGAATGATGTTAATTAATATTCATTGGCTTAAGTTTCAAAGACTAGAAAACTGCAGCTCCACAGTGGTGCTAGCAGAATTGAGCCCTGCCATAGATCTCTATGGGAAGAAACTTTGCACTCTTATGTGTTGTATTAGTATAGGACTATTTCTATGCCACCAGCTGAAGTGGTAGGATGGGAGCAGTTGCTGGTTGTCAGATCTCCAAATGTAAAAAATTGAAAGAAATACAATTGATGTTGATACAGACCTTTGGCCCTGTCTGGAGACCAAATGTCAACCCCTTAGGGCTGGACCTCCAGATGAAGTGAGGGAATCAACAGGTTTTGAAAATGGACAGTAGGGAGGCTATTCTCTCCACTGTTCATCTTCCAAGACCACCACAAACAAGCACCTGTCATTGGTTCCTTGGAAATGATGAAAAATTATAACTCATGAAATCTTTTAATTACAAATTAGTTATTCAGCAGTATTTTAGTCATTAAAAATTCACCGGTTGAAATAAATTATAATTTGTTCTCTTGGCCATGTAGCTGTTACAATAACCAGGATCCTCCCCTGTACACTGTTGTCATAGTAGTTGTGTTTTTCATCTCTTAATAGTGACAATATACTCATGAGAAAGGATCAAGGTAATTATCCACATGCAGTGAGTTGTTGAATTGGTGGAACTTGCAGGAGAACTGGTTCCAATAGTAAATCCATTACTTTTTATCCCCATTCAACAAATATAGCCAAGAGACTCCCCCATGCTCTCTGCTCAACAACCAATCAGCAGGTCAGAGCTCTGTCAATCAGTTCCATAAAGTAATCACTGTGCTCTGAACCACCATCATGAATGTAACTGGTACATAATGGTTAAGTACATATTCTCTATAGTCCACCCATATCAATTGCTCACTTGCACTACAAACTCACTAGAGTTTGACAAATACTGTGGATGCTTTTGTACAGGAGAATGTTATGTGGAATGTGGTGAATTTATATTAACTAGAAATATGAGTTGTCAAAATTAAATGGGATGAATATGGTACAAGGAGTGGTTTTCTCTGTGACTTGCCACTGTTGATTATTTTTGTACAATTTGTACTCCCATAACACAACTTGGTATGCAACACCTATGTCATAAGATGTGTTATAGGTGACTTAAGAACACCCTATAAAGTAGTGAGGAATTAAAAACACACTATAAAATGGCGAAGATTCAAGAACACACTATAAAATGGCAAAGATTTTAGAACACACTATAAAATGGTAACTTACATCTTAAGCCACCCCTCAAAAGAGAGTACCCTTTTCCATTTTCCACCATTTATCACCCTTCTAAGGATGTATCTACCTAAAATAGCACAAGACAGAACCATACATGATTCAAAATGAGGTATGATAATTGGAGAATAAGACAGTACCCCACAAACATAGCTCCCTGTATAGTAAATATAATTAAGTAAATACATGCATAGCTCGAAGCCTATATATTACAACTTGGTAAAATATATCCACTCTCAATGAAAGCCAGATGGCTACTAATCAAACTATTGCAAGAGGCTGTGCATTGCAATACACGAATTGAGCTTTGTAGTAGATGGACCTTAACAATTATCCAGGTTCAATAAGCACTGCTTCACCAAACATCTACAATCATAAAATGAGTATCAAAGTCTAGCAAACTTATTCTTTAAAATTTCATACTGTACAGAAAACAGAGTATATTTCCTAACAACCTCTAACTTTAGTTTCTTGCTAAAATAGAATGGAAATACCACATGGCAAAGAACTGTAGTCAAAATCACAAATGACAAGTCTTCCCATACTTAATGAATTTTTTCCTATTACTCTAGCTGTTGCCTGGCAGCCCTATTCATCTCCCTAGCACCTACTTGATGGTAAAAAGCTTACTGTCTCTCTCAATTAAATATGAAACTGTGGCCTCAATTTTCACAGACTAGAAACCAGGAAAAATATGAGAAGCATAAAGAAAAAAGAAAAAGTGGGTGAGAGTGGATTTACCTTTGACTTTGACTACCTCCCTTGTAAGGGGGAAAAAGCCCTTGGTATATGTATATATGTATAAAGGAAAAAGATGAGACACAAAACATAATATAATGGAGGCAAAAAGGAGAGCAGATGTAAAATAGGGAAGGAGTATGACAGAAATTTGAAAGCAATAAAAAGGTGTTTTGGAAGGAAATTAAGAGAGGAAGGGGAGATGAGTCAAATAGAGAAGAAAAGGTAAAAAGTGCAGATAGACAGATCTTAATGGAAGAGGAAATGGTAAGGAGAAGATGGGCATAGAATTTTAGAGAGATGTTGAATGTCAAGGAGGATAGGAAGGGATTGGTGGTAGCAGTGGGAGGCCCTAAAAAAATTATGGTGATGAGAGAGGAAAATGGAGGAAAAAATAAGAAAAGATGAGATGCAAGTAGTTCTGAAAATAATGAGAGCAGGCAACACACCTGGGTTAGATGGGTGTCATGTGGGGTGTCTGAAGAAGGGAGGTACAGTAATAGTAGAATGGTTAGTGAGGTTGTTTAATGTATCTCTGAGGGAGGGTAGCCAAAGGATTGGAGGAGTTCCTTTATAGTTCTGCTTTACAAAGAAAAAGAGGACAAATGTGAGTGTATTAGTTTCAGAGGGATCAGTTTGTTGAGTGTAGTTGGGAAGGTTTATGGGAGTGTTTTGAGAGGATTTGGAGAGGAACAGAGGAACAGTGTGGGTTTAGGAAAGGTAGGAGTTGCATGGATCAGAGTTTTGTGGTAAGGGTTTAGCATGAGGTAAGGATGTTTTTTGGGCTTTTATAGATTGGACAAGACTTATGGTAGGGTAGACAGGAAGGTACTGTGGGAGGTTTTGCAGATATATGGTATAGAGGGAAAGCTCTCAAGGGCAGTTAAGAGTTTGAGAGTAGTGGAGCCTGTGTTAGAATGGGAAAAGGAGAGAGTGAGTGGTTTTAGGTTAAGGTGGGACTGCATCAGGGATGTGTCATGTCACCATGGGTGTTCAATGTGTACATGAATGGGGTGGTGTGGGATGTAAAGGCAAGGGTAATGGGCAGGGGATAGGAGAGTCTTAAAAAAAATTGAGAAAAATGGGAGGTGAGCTAGTTGTTTGCTGACATTACTGCACTTGTGATAGCATCAGAGGTGGGATTAAGGAAGTTAGTGATGGAGTTTGGGAAGGTATGCAATAGGAGAAAGTTGAAGGTAAATCAGGATAAAAGTAAGGTGATGAGATTAACAAGGGGAGAGGATGGCAATGAGCTGGAAGTAAGTCTTAAAAGAGAGAGGCTGGAGGAACTGGATAGATTTAGGTATTTTGGGTTGCATGTGGCAGGAACGGGAGGAGTGGAAGTGGAGGTAAATTGTTGATTGAGAGAAGCAAATAAATACTTTGGGGGACTAAAAAGTGTCATAAGATATAGGCCTCTGGGAATGGATGTCAAGAGATTGTATGAAGAGGTGACTGTGCTAATGGCATTGTAGGGGGCGGCAAAAACTTGTTATTTAAAAGAAGTAGATAGGAAAAGTTTGAATGTATTTGAGATGAAGTGTCTGAGATGTATGATAGGGTTTACAAGGTTGGATAGAGTGAGATATGAGGAGGTGAGGAGAGTAGCAGTGGAAAAGGAGACGACAGAAAGGGTTGATGAAAGAGTACTGGTATGGTTTGGACATGTGGAAAGAATGAGTAAAGAGAGGTTAGTAAAGCAGGTGTGTGGGGCAGAGGTGGAGGGAGTGAATTTGAAGGAATGACAAAGGATGAGATGTATGAGATAGAGGAAAGGGGGCAGTGAGCAAGAAGGGAATGTCTGTTGAGCAGGGAGGGGAGAAGGCAAGAGATAAGGATGAGTGGCGAATGGCTGTGGAGAGATGATAATGTTATGCAAGGGAGGGTCAGGGGAGGGGGAGGTCGGGGGGTGCTTATGTGTGAAAGATATTTTGACATAGCAGATGTACTGTCTTTTGCTGCATTGCTTCTAACCCAAGGCAGTGGGTGGGATACAGGGATGACCTGTCATCCATGAGGAGCTAAGATGAGAGGTAGGGAAGGGTGGTGGATGAGGGAGTGGGTACATGCCTTTGACTTGGCTACCTCCCTTATAAGGGGGAAAAAGCTCTTGGTATATAGATAAAAAAAACTGCAGCCTTTGAGCAAGAGGGGAATGATTGCTGAACAAGGGAGAAGCAGGGGATAGGGGTGAGTGGACAATGGCTAGGTATGGATGATACTTTCACGCAGCCTAAAGGGATTTCTCCCTATCCTCTCTATTTCCCACATGAGGGGATGGAGAGGGAAGGTTGCCAATTAGGTGAAGCAGCTTTACTATGGATGTACTGTGTCTTGTTGCACTGCTTCTGATGCAGGCAGAAGGCATGAGACAGGGATGACCCTTCATCCACGAGAGGGTAGCAAGGGTGATGGATGGAAGTGGAATAGATGGGAATGGAATGGGTGGGAGTGGGTGCATGCCTTTCACTTGGCTACCTCCCTCTTAACCCCTTCCATACGGTGCCGCACACGTAGGCGTCATGAGGAGCAAGTGGATTCGCGACGCTGCCATATGGGCGTCTTGATTATATTTATTGTAGTCGCCCCTGTGTTTTTACATTCTCCCAAATGCGCCCTTAATCCCATTCTCTGTGGTTTTCAAAATTCGCGGGTGAAAGAGAGAACGATCGATATAAGCGGCGACTATATTTTATGATGCGAATATTATTTCGTTACGTCGTACGGCTGGCATTGGCTGCTGCCCGCGAGATTTAAGTCCCGTATTGAAGTGGTTAAGGGAGAAGAAGCCTTTGATATATAAACACAGAAAACTGGAGACCCACATGGACATATTGTTCCTTTAGTGCTCCCATAGATCTCTCTATGAAGAAATTTGGATGGTTGTTTGTGTTATACTAGCATGGGACACTTTCTGCCACCAGCTTACAGTAATAGGAGGAAGAGAACAGTTACCAGTTGAGTACTTCATGTGAAAAAATACATATAAAATACAACTGAAATTGGACAGAGACCTTAGGCCCAGCCCAGATACTGAATGTCAACCTTTCAGGACCACACTACCAAATGGAGGTTAGGGTGTTGATAGGTTTTGAAGAGGGATAGCAGGTAGATAATCCTCTCTGGTGTTCATTTTGCAGGCCCATCCTTGCAGATTCTCATCACTGGTCTGAGCCTACCTCAATTACCCATGATGGTCCTGCAAGACCATCAGCAGAAATCATCTCCCTGCTAAGTCTTCAAAGCCGGTCAACATCACCTCCATCGGAAGCTGCAGCCCCAATGGGTTTGATACTCAATTTCTTGACTAAGTCATATATTTCTTTCTCTATTTACCTCAAATATTTTCTATCTATGAAAACAGCTGACAACTGGGGATTGTTCTGCTCTTCCTGCTGCTATAAACTGGTAACACAGAAACAGTCCAACATTAATACAACACAGACAACAATACAATACTTCTTCCCAAGGATCTATGTGAAGGCCCAAGGACTTGTCAATCACTGTGGGTTTCCAGTCTATGAAACTTGAGGCAACAGTGATTATATTATATTGGATGACAATTCCTTTTATTCTTACTGCTACCAGGCTGTTAATTCATCTCTGAAATGACTGCTACAAAAACTTGCCAAAGAGAAATTTGAAATCTCATAATGGTAGAAGTTCAGTAAATCCACACTCAGAGCTGTCCTGTGGACTACATTTCCAAAACTTTAATTTTCAATATACACATCATAGCAGGGGCTTTCCCTACATGGTTACAAAATTTGTCAACATTCATCACTGCACAATCCCTGCACAATCTCCATTCTGCAAGCAGACACACGAGCTTGCACTGTTGCACCACAAAGTGCACATATTTGAACATCTGGTACAGACTTGTACATTATTCAGTAATAGTACTTCATACTATCACATGGAACTTTCTGCTACCTAAAGGTCCTCCACTATATCATGTGATGAAGACCCATCTTCCTCCTCTTTTACTTTTTCAGATTGTGGATGATGTATGCTGTATATACAATTTGTCTTCTTCATAGCACTACTGAACAGCCGAGTTGATTTAATAGCTACTCCTGTTTTCTTGAATTCCATGTAACGTTCAACAAAAAATCTGTTAGTCTCATGGACATATGGGTGTTGAAGATAATCTTCTAACTGCAAGAGATAAAGATGAACATAATTAATATACTTTTATGATGTAATCCTTTTCAGTCAATTGGAATAAAATTGTTGTATTGAAGTCCACTCTAGCTTTTGCATCATAATACAACTACAGTCTGTTTAGCACACGCATTGAAAGGTATTCATTATGCAAGGTAAAATAACATGAAAAAACAAAGATACAGTATATATTCCTAAGGATAAAAACCCAAAGTGAATGACAAGCAGAGTAAGTTTAAGATAGTACAAAAGAGGAAAATATAGAAAACCTGTGATAA
Organism: Oratosquilla oratoria; assembly: GCF_046742065.1. Classification (NCBI taxonomy): domain Eukaryota; kingdom Metazoa; phylum Arthropoda; class Malacostraca; order Stomatopoda; family Squillidae; genus Oratosquilla; species Oratosquilla oratoria. The sequence continues at coordinate 1,013,519 of NW_027467715.1, forward strand.
AAGGGGTAAACCAAAAGGAAAGATGTCACATATATGAAGCCCTCAAAATAGTATGTTTCAGAGTATGAAGTATAACAATTTATGGCTAAATTCTTTTGTAAAAAGTGTACCATATTTTGGGCATTAAGTTCATTTCCCACAACTGGTTACAGGAATAAAATCTTATCTTGGCACCTCCTGGATGACGGGTCATCCCTGCATCTTGTCCACTGCCCTGGGTCAGTAGCAGTGTCGCAAGACACAGCACATCCACAGCAAGGCAGCTTCATTAAATTGGCAACCACCCCTCTCCGTCCCCTTATGCAGAAAAGAAGATGGGGAGAAATCCCTTTGGGCTGTGTCAATTTACTTTTCATACAAACTCCCTCACCCTCCATCCCCCACCCCACTCCCCCTTATGCATCACATCATGCCAAGGTGTCAGGTGCCAAGATAAGAGGGAGGGTAGAGGGGAGTGGAGTATGTAGGGGATGGAATGGGTGGGAGTGGTTTCTATGCCTTTGTTTTTTGGCTACCTCTCTTGTAAGGGGGAAAAAGCCTTTGGTATATGTATGTATGTATGGTTACAGGAATATATATACTGTCTAGAACTTCTGACAATTTGCAGTCTCCCCCAACTTTTATTCTTCCAATTATACTTGCTGTGGATGTGCTGTGTCTTGTGACACTGCTTCTGACCCAGGGCGGTGGGCAAGGTGCAGGGATGACCCGTCATCCAGGAGGTGCTCAGATGAGAGGGAGGATGGGAGGGGTGTGGAGTGTATTTAGGGATGAAATGGGTGGGAGTGTTTTTATGCCTTTCCCTTTTTGGCTACCTCCCTTGAAAGGGGGAAAAAGCCTTGGTATATGAATGAATGATACTTGCATCATCTGCATACATATTAGTGTAGTTTCTGGTACCATCCATCATGTCATTTACCCAGAACAAGGACATCACAAGTATTAGAACTGATCCTAGTGAGACTCCACTAATCACTGCACTCTATGCTGACATCTAACCCTCTACTACTGTTCTCATGTACTGATCTTTCAGAGAATCCTTTATCCATTCAAAGACCTTACCTCTAAGCATGTGGGACCATGTTTGTCACTGTTTTATACTAGTAGGAGGAAGGCAATTGCCAGTTGTTTATTTTTTTTTATGTGAGCAGGTGGAGGAAATACATTTAAAGTTAATAGAAAGAGAATTTTGGCCTAGTCCAGTGACCGTCACTCACTCAGGGCTGCACCTCCTGATGGAGGTGAGGGTACCGACATATTTTAAAGATGGTTAGCAGAGATGACATCCCTCTCTGAGTGTCATATAAAGACATGCAGAACAGAATAAAGAAACAGCCAATGAAATTTGATGAGGGTTTGGCTTGACTGTTTGTCATATAAATTATATTTACAAATTGAGGAACTTGGGAAGAAACATTACCTTCATCCACATACATGCAGAGAGTTCTCTCTCACACATCTTTATTTTGAAAGTCTTGGGTCGAAGATTAACAATAAAGTACATATCAGAGACACCAAAGTTTGCTCCATGTAGATGTCGCATGGCAACAAGGGAAATAAATTCTGCTGTTATGCCAGTTTCCTCTTGAACTTCACGTATAGCAGCTGTTTCAAGATCTTCCCCTGGAAAGGTGAGAATTTCTTTATCATGTTTTGTAGTACCATAAGACTATTCCTGTACTCTATGGTATCAAGTATCTATGTGGCATGTTGATACAAGATATTAAAGTAATGATTGTGAGACAACTGGATTCATATAATGTGGTGTGGCATCTGCAATGGGAAAAATTAATTTCAGATTACATGTAGATAGAAACTCAATATAGTGAAACAATCTGAATTAAATGTTTACATGGAAAATATTATTGGGCTAAAATCATTTGACAAGCTGAATTAAAAAAGCTTTTGTGAATATAACTGACCAAGCTTCTGGTATTTGCATAAAACTTATGAAGAGGGATATAGGTTTCATATAAAATGGCATGAAATAGTGCCATACTCTTTAAGAACTAGCTTACTGTAAAAGTCCTAAAATATTTTTTTCCCCAGCTCACTTGATACCAATATTCTTCACAACAGTTACTAGTACAAATGCTGTATTCATCCAAATCAAACACATCATCTTCTAAGCTATTCCATAAGTACCAATAAGTCTGTTGCTGTTTCCATCTCCTTTGTATCTTTATGGAAAACTATGTTGACACCATTGAGATGAGATGTCAGGATGGAGGGCAGTGACTGACAGTCCCATAAGGGTTAGTTTTGGCAACAGTAATGTTCTGAGTTACATAAATGACATGATGGAAAGTACAACAAGCTACACTACCATGTTTTCAGGCAATGTAGAAATTATGAGAAAGAAAAAAGAAAGAATACAAACTGTTACAAGATTTATTACATACGAGGGTTGTTCCAAATGTAATGATGATTCTCTATTATGTCTGTCTCACACAACTACCTCTTGCATGTACCCATGATTGGTCCTTGTATAGTAGTAGTATGATAATAATGATGATAGTACGAGGGTCATTCCAAAAGTAATGCCTCCTATTTTTCAACCCAAAAAGTTGAAGAGCTACGAACACGGGAGTGGCATCATTAAAACTAGACCTTTTGTGCTCCAGAATTTATTTTTCTATGTAGTCACCACCATTCTCAATGCACTTTTGCCAGCGATGAATGAGAGCCTGTGATGCCTCGGTTGTAAAAGTCAGCGCCTGCCGAGGCGGCCCATTTTTTCACGGCTGCGATTATGGCATCATTGTTGGGGAAATGCTGCCCATGTAATGCATCCTTCAGAGGTCCAAACATGTGGAAGTCTGACGGTGCCAGGTCAGGACTATACGGTGGGTGAGACAGCACCGTCCAGCCGAAATTTGTCACACATTCAGTGGACTTCAAACTTGTGTGTGGCCTGGCGTTGTCGTGTTACAAATGGAATGTTTCCCTTTTCTCTGGCCTTACATGGGCAATCCGGGCCTTCAGCTTGGTCAACATTTCAACGTAACGGTCAGAGTTGACAGTCGCCCCTGGTTCCAAGAAATCCAGGAGGATGATGCCCTTCCTGTCCCAGAAGACAGTGCACACCACTTTGCCTGCAGATGTCTGCGTCTTGAACTTCTTCTTTGCTGGGGAGTGTGAGTGGTGCCATTCCATTGACTCCCGTTTGGACTCCGGCTCATAGTGGTGACACCACATCTCATCACCAGTGATGATGCAGTCCAAGAATCCATCACCTTCGGCTTTGTACCAATCCAACAAGTCTTGACAGACAACCCATTGGTGGTCCTTTTGGTCCTGTGTGAGCATTCATGGAACCCACCTAGCACACACTTTGCTGTATCCTAGGGATGACAACATCATTTCCAGTGCACTGACACCCACATCCAACTCTACACACATTTCATTCACCGTTATCCGCCGATCAGTGCAGAGGAGTTGATCGAGGCGCACTTTGTTTTCCAGGGTGGTGGCTGTGCATGGGCGTCCGGATCACATTTTGTCACTCACATCTGTCGTCACTCTGAAATCAACAAACCCATCTCCTAACTATGCTGACATCAACTGCATCAGCTTCATAAATGTTCACCAGGCGCCGGTGAATGATGATTGGTTCAATTTTTTCTGCATGGAGGAATTTAATGATGCATCTCTGCTTCTAACACACGTCCATGACAGGGATTGCAACAGAGAGATGAAACTTTCAGGTCATGAGTGTATAAGTTCAGTCATCATAACGATGCAATTTGCAATCCCCTCCGATCCCTTCGGGAGGAATAAAAAAATAGGAGGCATTACTTTTGGAACGACCTTTGTATATATAAATATACCAAAGGCCCTTTCCCCCCTTACATAGGAGGTAACCAAAAACAAAGGCATAAAAACCACTCCCACCCATTTCATCCCTCACATACTCTACTCCCATCCACCTCCTTTCCTCCCTCTTATCTTGACACCTCTTGGATGACAGGTCATCCCTGGACCTCGCCCAGTGCCCTGGGTCAGAAGCCGTGTCCCAAGACACTGCACATCTACAGCATGGCTGCTTTATTAAATTGGCGACCCCCCTCTCCATCCCCTCATTCAGAAAAGGAGAACACAGGGAGAAATCTCTTCAGGCTGTGTCAATTTATTTTTCAAACATACCCTCACCCCCCCATCCCCACCCACTCCTACTCATGCATCACAGCATCATCCATACACAACCATTCTCCATTCCCCCTATCTTCTGTCTTCTCCTGTCCTTCCTCGACAGACATTCCCCTCTTTCCCAATGCCCCTTTTACCCAATCCATCCATCTCATCCTTGGTCGCCCCCTCATGTTCACTTCTTCCACCTTTGCCCTCCATACCTCTTTCACTGATCTTTATTCACTCATTCTTTCCATGTGTCCAAACCATCCTAATACCCTTTCATCAACCCTATCTCCCAACTCCCTTTCCACCCGTGTTCTTCTCCTCACCTCCTTGTTTCTCACTCTATCCAGCCTCGTAATTCCTATCATACTTCTCAAGCAACTCATCTCAAGCACATTCAAACTCCTTCTCTCTTATCCATGTTTTTGCCCCATACAGTGCTGTTGGTACAATCACTCCTTCATACAATCTCTTAGCACCCATTCCCAAATGTCTATTCCTCATGACACTTTTTAGTCCCCCAAGGCATTTTCTTGCTTCTCTCAATCTACATTCTGCCTCTACCTCCACTCCTTCCTTTCCCACCACATTTGGACCCAAGTATCTAAAACTAACCACTTCCTCCAGTCTCTCTCCCTTAATATTCACTTCCATTCTGCTGCCACTTTCTCCCCTTATACATCTCATCACCTTACTTTTACCCACATTTATCTTCAACTTCCTTCTTTTGCACACCTTCCCAAACTCTGTCACTAACTTCCTCAATCCCTCCTCTGATCCTGCTACAAGTGCAGTGTCATCAGCAAACAACAACTGGCTTATCTCCCACTTTTCTCCATTTTCTTTAACCATCTCCAATCCCCAACCCACTACCCTTGCATTTACCTCTTGCACCACCCCATCCATGTATAAATTGAACAGCCAAGGTGACATAACACATCCCTGATGAAGTCCCACCTTTACCTCAAACCACTCACTCTCTCCATTTCTAATCCTAACACAAGCTCTACTACTCTCATAAAAACTCTTGACTGGTCTTAACAGCTTTCCTCCTGTCCCATATATGTGCAATACCTCCCACAATGCCTTCCTGTCTACCCTGTCATAACCTTTTCCAAATCAATAAAAGTAAAAAAAACATTCCTACCTTTTCCTAAAGCTTTCTCACATATTGGTCTTACCATAAAAATCTGATCATGCAACCACTACCTGTCCTAATCCCACACTGTTCCTCACCAATTACTCCCTCTCTTCACCTAATTCTCTCAATCAAGACCCTCATAAGCCTCCCCAACGACACTTAACAAGCTGATCCCTCTGAAACTACTACACTCACACTTACAAAGGATTACAAAGGCAGAGCATGCTGACAGGAGACCTTTTGGTCCATATCTAGGTCAGATGTGAAAAAAAATCATAATAATAATAAATTAATAAATAAAAACTATAATAATGTAAATGACAAATAAAATACATAAATAAATGCATAGGCATAGTTAAATAATAAACAAACAGGTAAATAGTAAATAATAATAAATTGACATATAACTAATAATAGATGACAATCAAACAGACAAATGATAACAAAACAAAAACAAATAATATAAAATAAATTATAATCATTACAGCATCTTGCTTCGGTGTTTATCTAAATGACTTTTAAAGCTTCGAACTGAACTACATTGCACTACCTGTGCAGGAAGTTTATTCCATTCATTAACTACACAGTTGGCAAAGTTGTTTCTACCCACTTCCAAATTGAATCTATTTCCGGACAGTTTGAGACCATTGTTTCTTGTCTGATTCTCATTCAATGTGAAAATTTGGTCAATTTTGATGTTGTCAATTCCCTTTAGAATTTTAAAGACCTGTATCAAGTCACCTCTGAATCTACGCTTTTTTAGGGAAAACAGATTCATATGTTTTAGTCGATTTTCGTATGATTTATTTTTTATATTTGGAATCAGTTTTGTGGCTCGCCGTTGTACTTTTTCCAGTCTGTCAATGTCTTTAATGAGATTCGGTGACCATAAGAAAACAGCATATTCCAAATGTGGTTGAACTAACAATTTATATAGCTTGTTAATGAGTTATGGACTTTTGAAGTCAAAAGATTGCGCAATCAGTTCTAGAATCTTATTTGCTTTCTCAGAGGCTGAATACACTGCTTGGATGATTTGAGATCGTTACTGATAATTACGCCGAGATCTTTTTCACTATTCACTTTTGTTAAAGAATTTCCAAATAACTTGTAATCATACTCACTGTTATTTTTACCTATGTGCATGACCCTGCATTTACTTGTGTTAAATTTCATTAGCCACTTTTCAGACCATTGCTGTAATTTATCTAAATCTTCTTGAATATCTAATTGGTTTAACCACTTCCATACGGGGACGCCTACGTAGGCGTCATGAGGAGCAGGTGGGTACGCGATTATGCCGACGTCGGCGTCTTGATTATATTTATTGTAGTCGTATCTACGTAACCTCCATTCTCTCTAAACTGGCTTCATCATATTTTCTATGGTTATCAAAATTCACGGGTGAAAGAAAACGAACGATTGAGCACTGACTTTATTTTCTATAATGCGATTATTATGACGCAACATCGCACGTCGGGCAGCTAATGCTGCCAGACGTATGATGTGCCCCGGAGTGAAGAGGTTAAGAGATCATTTGCCATTCTGCACAGTTTTGTATCATCAGCAAATTTGGAAACAGTCCATGGTCTATATCATTTATATATACTATGAATAGAAGTGGCCCAAGAACGGATCCCTGAGGAACTCAACCAATTACTAGTCCAACTTAATAGGCTACCACTCATTCCATGTGAAGTTAATTTAGTAAGTAGTCTTTCATGGGAGACGGTATCAAAAGCTTTTGCAAAGTCTAGATATATCAAATCTATATTGTTTCTTTTGTCAAAATTCAAGATAACTGTGTTCCTCTTTTCCCTTGTAAAGTGGAACTATACAGGCACTCCTCCAGTCCTCCGGCACTCTACCCTCTCTTAAACAAATATAATAACCTCACCAGCCAGTCCACCATCACTGTACCTCCTTTTTTCAGACATTCTACATTATATCCATCCAGACCAGGTGCCTTACCTGCTCTCATCATCTTAACAACTGCTTTCACTTCATCTTTCCTTATTTCTCCTTCATTTTCCTCACTCATTACAGTCATTTTCTTAGCACTTCCCACTGCAACTACCTTTCCCTCCCTATCCTCCTTCACATTTAGCAACTCCCTAAAATACTCTGCCCACCTTCCTCTTACTGCCTTCTCTTCCATTATCATTACTCCATCTGCACCTTTTACTTTTTCTTCTCTACTTGATTTGCCTCCTTTTCCTCTCTTAATTTCTTTCCAAAACATCTTTTTATTACTTTAAAATTTTTCTGTCATACTTTTACCCCATTTCATATCTGCTCTCCTCTTTGTATCCTTTATCTAATGCTTTACTCCTCTTTTCTTTGTACCTCTCATATGATTCTTCCTATTTTGTAACTAATCTGTGAAAGTTTACTTCTTTTCTTCTACAACCTTCTTTGCTTCCTCATCCCACCATTCACTACCCTTCCTTCAATTTCCTCCTGTCTTCCTTGTTCCACACACCATCTTTGCACACCTTGTCACTCCCTCCTTGAACCATCCCTATTCCTCCTCCACTCCTAGTTCTACTCTATCTTTCACTCCCTCCCACTCCTCTCTCAGCTTCTTCTTGTACTCCTCCTTTTCTTTCTCATTTAAGCAGTTCACTCTAAGCACCTCCCTTCCTTCTGTCCTTTTCCTCTTTCTCCATCTATCCTCCACTCTCAACTTACCTTCCATCAAAAAATTATCTGATATTACTCTACTCACTCCCCTTAGAACATGTACATCCTTAACTCTTCCTACTATACTCCTGGTTACCACTATATAGTCCATTAATGCTCTATTTATTTTGTAACCAATCTGTGAATGCTTACTTCTTCTCTTCTACAACTTTCTTTGCTTCCTCATCCCACCATTCACTACCCTTCCTTCTATTTCCTCCCGTCTTCCTTGTTCCACACACCATCTTTGCACACCTTGTCATTCCCTCCTTGAACCATCCCCATTCATCCTCCACTCCTAGTTCTACTCTATCTTTCAATCCTTCCCACTGCTCTCTCAGCTTCTTGTACTCCTCCTTTTCTTTCTCATTTAAGCAATTCACTCTAAGCACTTCCCTTCCTTGTCCTTTTCCTCTTTCTCCATCTATTCTCCACTCTCAAGTTACTTTCCACCAAAAAATTATCTGATATTACCCCACTCTCTCCCCTTAGAACATGTTCATCCTTAACTCTTCCTACTATACTCCTGGTTACCACTATATAGTCCATTAATGCTCTATCTACCACCCTTCCATCCACCATCCTCTCCCATGAGTACTTATGTTTGACTTTCTTCCTAAACACTGTATATGCTATGATCAACTCTCTAGACACATCTCCACCATCAACTCTCCACTACAATTTTTTCCTGGAACTCCATATTTCCCAACCACTTTCTCTATTAGTTCATTTCCTACCCTAGCATTAAGATCTCCCAACACCACTACATTGACATTTCTCCCAAATCCCTTTATGCACTCATTTAAATCCATCCAAAGTCTTCCTTTCCTCTACACTTTTCTCACTACCAGTTCCATATGCATTTACAAAAACTCACCTAACTGTGAAGGAATAGAGAAACAGAAATCCCCCCAAATAAAAGAAATAACCGTAACAAAAAAGGAAATCAGTGACCATATAAAAAACCTAGATGTTAGAAAATCGCATGGTCCAGATGGAATTGCAAATTGGGTATTGAAAGAATGCGTGGAGGAACTAACAGATAAAATACACACTATAATCAAATGCTTGCTCAAAGAAGGAAAAGTACCACAAGACTGGAAAAATACAAACATTGTACCAATATATAAAGGAGGAAGTAAGGAAAATCCAACTAATTACAGACCGGTCTCCCTATCAAGCACAGTAGCTAAAATATGTGAAAAAGTGATTAAAACTAGATGGGTTAAACATCTGGAAGAAAAATCTATACTAAACCCAAGCCAATTTGAATTTAGACAAGGAAGATCATGTATAACAAATCTAATCTGCTTCTATTCGAGAATAATAGATATAATAGATGAGAGAGATGGATGGGCAGACTGTACCTATCTAGATCTACAAAAGGCATTTGACAAAGTACCGCACAAAAAATTAATATGAAAATTTGAATCAATAGGTGGCATTGCAGGTAATTTATTAAAATGGATGGAAGACTTCCTGACTGGGAGAAAAATGAGGGTAGTAATTAGAGACAAATACTCAAAATGGGAAGAAATGATAAGTGGTGTTCCACAAGGGTCAGTACTGGCTCCAATCATGTTTGCCATATATGTAAATGACATGGACGAAGGAGTTGAATGTTATACGAATTTCTTCGCAGATGATGCAAAAATATTAAAGAAAGTATCAACAAATGAGGACTGTGACTCATTACAATCAGACCTGGACACAATCTGGAAATGGACTCAAAAGTGGGAGGTGAACTTTAATATCAAATACTTTAATAGCAAATACAGAATTTCAAAAAATTACAAAATTGGTGAAAATGAAATAAAAAAAGTGCACTCGGAAAGGGACCTTGGAGTGATAATCAGCAATGACATGACACTGGACAGACATATAAACAAAATAGTAGGTGAAACATACAACCTCCCACGTAAGGACAGAGTCCACTTGGCCAGACTGCGATGCGGTCACCACCCAGCACTTCTAAGCTACCAGAAGAGGCTGGACGACCGTGTTGTGAACAGCTGCCCAGGATGTAACACTTCACCCCATACCATACAACACATAATGGAAGACTGCATTATACACAATCATGCACGCAAACAACACAACATACACTCTATAAAGGATTTGTGGGAAAACCCAATTTCGGCTGTGGCCTTCCTTGGGGAGACGGGACTGCTCGGCCAGACAGTCTAGGGAACGACAACAACAACAACAACCTACTAAGGTCAATGAAAGTGGCATTTGAATACTTGGATGAAGAAATGATAAAAGAAAATATTAGTCACATTGATTAGACCAAACTGGAATATGCAGCACCATTATGGACACCCAGTACTAAAGAGAATATAAGGAAACTAGAAAGAATACAGACAGCAACAACAAAGTTGGCACCAGCTCTTTCCAAATTAACATACGAACAAAGATTATCGAAACTAGAACTACCAACACTAGAGCAAAGAAGAGAAAGAAGTGATCTACTGACTATATATAGAATCATGAAAGGAAGAATCATGAAAGGAATGGGAATCCTTGACAGAAAAGATTTACTAAAAAATGACAATGGAAGAACAAGAGGTCATGAAAAGAAACTCAAAAAGGACAACTATAGAAGAGATAGGAAAAAGAATATCTCCCCACACAGAGTGCTGGATATATGGAATAACTTAGATGAAAAAACAGTGTGTGCAAATAATATTCATGATTTTAAGAATAACCTTGATGCTGAAAGATACAAAGACAGGTCACCATGAGCATAGCTCCCTTCCCATATAATACAACTAGGTAAATACATCTCCCTTCCCATTTTCACTTTCATCCACATTAACCTTGAAACCTCCTTCCACTCCACTACAAACTTACCTATCTCTTCATTTACTAGTATAGCCACCCCTTCTTTCCCTCATCCTCTCTTCACTCCTGAGAACCTCCCAACTACATTCCCAAACTCACACTCACACCTCCCTTTCAACTTAGTTTCACTCAATGCCAACACATCCATCTTTCTTCTTACAAACATAATGCCTATCTCTTCCCTTTTACTCTCATCTGTACCACATCCATGTACATTAAAAAACCCAAACCTTAGGGTACTGGTTGGAAAACTCCTCCTAGACCCTCTTATGCCTTTACTTCTTTTTAGGAATGTCCCCTTTGGGGGGAACAGGGAAAAATGGTACAGGACAGTAACAAGGGGTGGGGGGACAGCATAATAGAGGGACAGTCACAATATAATGAAGTATCATCATGAACAGAGATTTCATCTATCACAGACAAAATGATGTGTGGCTCTGGTCTGTAGGGGCACCCCATATAGACCCTAAAGTATCAGCTGCATGCTACTTAGCCACAATAACATGCAGACAGGATATAAATTTCAACGCCAAAAAGTGCAAAGCTTTGGGACTGGATAAAAACTCAAAAAGACCATCAAATAATTAATCACTGGAAAATGAATCAATTACAAAAGTGAAAGAAGAGAAAAATTTGAAAGCACTGGTCACAGATACCCTGTCCCTTGATAAGCAAAGATCCTTTCTTATATACTATAGTTTTGTTAGTACATATCATCATATCCTATTTCCTTTTTGTTGGTGATGGCCAAGTCAAAGTATATACCAACACTACACTCATTCCACATCCATTGTCCTTCCCATCATAGAACCTCAATGATGAAGGGACATCCATGTCCCCTACTACACTGCTCGGGTCAAAAGAAATGCTGCATTTCCATAGCAGGGCCCATAAGCTATAGCTGGTTTACATTCATGTAATATCTAATAATTCTAATTAGGAAGATGGAGAGGGACAGAGAGGGGAGGTTGCCAATTAAAAGCAAATGGCCTTGCTGTGGATGTACGGTGTCTTGCTAAATTGCTTTTGACCCACAGCAGTGGGCACGATACAGGAATGATCTGTCATCCATGAGAAGCTGCAATGAGAGGGAGGAAAGGGTGGTGGATGGGAGTGGAATGGGTGGAAATGAGCATGTGCTTTTTGACTTGGCTACTTCCCTTGTAAGGGGGAAAAAACCCTTGGTATATAGATACATAGAATTAGGAAGTGACATTCTAAAACTTAGGGGGAGAGGGAACTATTCAACCTGAAATTTGGGAAAAGAAAGACCTTTCTACACAAAACAGAATACTACTGTACATACCTGGTTCTACATATCCTCCTGGTAATTTCCAATGTGGTATTCTGTAGAATTTTTCCTGCACCACCAGCAGTTCTTCTTTGTCATTTACGACAAATGCTCCTACGCCAATCATATTATGAGCATATCTTGAAAAAAGAGAAAGTACTGTATACAGAAATACTGTTAAATACAGGTATAATGATTCAAAAGTTAAAAAATCCTAAAATTATCTACATATCTATATGTCAGCTTTGTAGTTTTATGGGTAGAATTTTTGCTTCTGATTGTAGAAGGTTTATTGGGGGTGCTTTGGTGCAACCTATTTTGTATTCTTAAGGCTCTAATTTGTACTATTTAGGTTTTCTATGTATTCTTTATTTTAGGGAACCAGGCTGTTGGAGCACAGTTTGGTATGGTTCATAAAAGTTATTTGTATACTTTGATTTTTTTTTCAAACCCTGAGCCATTCTAAATATGTTTAACATTTTGTTTTCCCTATGAAGCATTTTGTATGGGGACTAAAATCCATATGTATACTGAACGTGATTCAACATGGTGTAGCCTCTGGCTATCTTGAAGGAGATTTCATTGGAAATATGACTAAATGATATCTCTATCCGTGTAGCTGATGAGTGCCCTCAAAAGCAATCACAAGTGTAGTGGTATATCTCAGTTTTATGAATTAGCTAAACACCTAAGTAATCTGCTGTAGTGTTTTTATGTACAATATTTACTTATTGAGTGTTTATTAACTAGGATTTTAATGTTTTTATGCATCTTGCCTTGATTTAGTGCTACTACTCCAACAGTAGGTAATGCATACATCATAACTACACATAAAGAAAGAGTAGACATTATGTGTATCCTTGGCTAACACTCTTACAAGGGAGAGAAGACCATAGGTCTAAAGTATATACATATATATGTACATACATTCATACAAACATACATATATATAATATATATATACATATATATATATATATATATATATGTACATACATACATATTATATGATTTAAAAGGTATTGTAGAGAATGAGTGTGAATAACATCAAGGATCTGATATATATGAAGTTACTGAAAAGAGTGTGTTTTTAAGAGTACAAGTCTGAAAAAAAGAAAATAAATGAAAGTCATCTTCTTAGAAGGAGTTGGATGATGAGTAAGGGATAGCATTTGTTGGGTGACTGAGGATGCTAAACTGAGCATGAATGAAATGAATGGTGATGGCTATAAAGGGAAACATGACAGGGCACCTGCTGTCTGGTGTTACATGAGGCGATGAATACCTGCAAATACACAGAAAAGGATTCAAAGAAATGAGTCAGATGATAGTTCCTTTTTTTACAGATAATGTATTTTGACCAATAGTAGTTCACATATAATTAAAATGCAATTTTGAGTCATAGAATGCGAGAATGAAGATGACACCAATAACACTTACATCAAATGGCAAATCCCTGACTATTCATAAACCGTCTGGAATGTGACAGGAATACATAAATTACCAACTAAGTTAAGAATAATTACACAAGTGCAATTTGGCATTTCTATATCTCCTTATAGAATCTAGCCAAGGGCTCAAGTCCATATTATTATTGTAAAATCTCCAAAAAACAGTATCATTTCTAATGATTCAAAGTTGGAGGTATTACTGTTTTGTGACATATCAGGAAATCATTAATATCAAAATAATGTAATATGTCTCATTGAGTGAGATGAAAATTCATGATTCATTCTCTTAGGTACAATGTTCAGACTAATGATGAGTACCTGTAATTGGTGGTCCTGCAAAATGGATGTCTACATGTATCCATCGCTTGCATACATTAACTACCATTGTAAGTTACAACAAACATGCAAACCTATATGAGAGAGAACTGCCCGAAATGTCACCTGATGTATCCATTGCTTGCATACATTAACTATCATTGTAAGTTACAACAAAAACACAAACCTACATGAGAGAAAGCTGGCTGTGATGTCACTTGACAATGTCAAAATACATATATACATACATACATATACAAAGGCTTTTTCCCCCTTACAAGGGAGGTAGCCAAAAAGGAAAAGGCATAAAATGATTCCCACCCATTCTATCCCTGAATACACTCCACACCCCTCCACCCTCCCTCTTATCTTAGCACCTCCTGGATGACGGGTCATCCCTGCACCTTGTCCACTGCCCTGGGTCAGAAGCAGTGTCACAAGACACAGCACATCCACACCAAGGCCGCTTCATTAAATCGGCAACCCCCCCTCTCCGTCCCCCCATGCATAAAAGGAGAAGACGGGGAGAAATCCCTTCGGGCTCGTCAAATTTTGCTCACACATACTACCTCACCCCCCATCCCCCCGCCCATTCCATCTCATGCATCACAACATCATCCATATACAACCATTCTCCATTCACCTGTCTTCTGTCCTCTCCCGTCCTTCCTCAACAGACATTCCCCTCTTCCCCAAAGCCCCCTTCACCCCATCCATCCACCTCATCCTAGGATGTCCCCTCATGTTCACTCCCTCCACATCTGCCTTCCATACCTCTTTTACACATCTTTCTTCACTCATTCTTTCCATGTGTCCAAACCATCCTAATACTCTTTCATCAACCCTATCTCCCAACTCCCTTTCCACCCCCGTTCTTCTCACCTCCTCATTTCTCACTCTATCTAGCCTAGTAACCCCCATCATACTTCTCAGACACCTCATCTCAAACACATTCAAACTCATTCTTTCTTCCTCTCTTATGTTCCAAGTTTCTGCCCCATACAGTGCTGTTGGCACAATCACTCCTTCATACAGTCTCCTATTAGCATCCATTCCCAAATATCTATTCCTCATTACACTCCTCAGTCCACCAAGGCATTTACTCACTTTTCTCAATCTACATTCTACCTCCACCTTCACTCCACCTTTTCCTGCCACATTTGCACCCAAGTATCTAAAACTATCCACTTCCTCCAGTCGCTCTCCCTTAATGCTCACTTCCAGTCTACTGCCACTTTCACCCCTTGTACATCTCATCACCTTACTTTTACCCACATTTATCTTTAGCTTTCTTTTATCACATACTCTCCCAAACTCTGTCACCAACTTCCTCAGTTCCTCCTCCGATCCTGCCACAAGCGCAGTGTCGTCAGCAAACAACAGCTGGCTCACCTCCCACTTTTCTCCATTTTCTTTAACCATCTCCAATCCCTGACCCACTACCCTTGCATTTACCTCTCACACTACCCCATCCATGTATAAGTTGAACAGCCAGGGCAACATAATGCATCCTTGACGAAGTCCCACCTTTACCTCCAACCACTCACTCTCTCCATTTCTAATCCTGACACAAGCTCTACTACTCTCATAAAAACTCTTGACAGCTCCTCGAAGCTTTCCTCCTATCCCATATATCTGCATAACTTCCCACAGTGCCTTTCTGTCTACCCTATCGTAAGCCTTTTCCAGATCCATAAAAGCCCAAAAAACATCCTTCCCCTTTCCTATAGCTTTCTCACATATTTGTCTTACCACAAAGATCTGATCTACACAACCTCTACCCGTTCTAAATCCACACTGTTCCTCACCAATTACTCCCTCTGTTCCTCTCCTAATCCTCTCAATCAAGATCCTCCCATAAGCCTTCCCAACTACACTTAACAAGCTAATCCCTCTGAAACTACTAAATTCACACTTGTCCCCTTTTCCCTTGTAAAGTGGAACTATACAGGCACTCCTCCAGTCCTCCGGCACTCTACCCTCTCTCCAGCAAACATTAAATAACCTCACCAGCCAGTCCAACATCACTCTACCTCCTTTTTTTAGACATTCTGCATGGCATCCATTCAGACCAGATGCCTTACCTGCTTTCATCATCTTAACAACTGCCTTCACTTCATCCTTCCTTATTTCTCCTCCATTTTCCTCACTCATACATAGCATAATATCTCAGTTGTCAGATGTCTCCACAGTACATCTTTGGAGCATGCAAACATCACCCACTCTTTACCTACACACACCTATACCTATATATACAGCTACACAATGAATATATATGCAACTAATAATGTACTATTCA
The DNA here is from genome assembly GCF_046742065.1 of Oratosquilla oratoria. Taxonomy (NCBI): domain Eukaryota; kingdom Metazoa; phylum Arthropoda; class Malacostraca; order Stomatopoda; family Squillidae; genus Oratosquilla; species Oratosquilla oratoria. Next base: position 1,029,679 of record NW_027467715.1, read on the forward strand.
TAATGTATTATGATGTTGATTGCTATATTGCAAGGCATGCTCCTCAACTGAAGCAAGCCATGGTAACCTACAAGAAATTCACTGATCTAACTTGATGAAGGTGAGCTATCCCCCTTGCATCAAGGGCACAGGAGTGTGTGAGTGGTGATTCTCCTAATTGGAGATTCTGCTGATATAGTAGTGTTATTAGATATAAGCTAAATCTAATCATGGGTTATATTTAAACTTTCTTTAATGTATATGTGACCATATACATACATCCTCAAATCCATCCAAAAGGACTGCTGTAATGGGCTGACACTCGATCTCCAGCCCAAGCCCTACATATCTCTGACAACTTCAACTGTATTTCATTTATCTTTTCACATACAAACAGCTGATAACCAGTGACTACTCCCTTCTACTACTACTACAACCCAGTGACATAGAAATTGTCCCACACAAACACAACACAGACAACAGTCCAAAATTTCTCCCTCAGCATGGGAGTACCTAAGGACTGCTCACAGTTACTGTGGGGCTGTGGGTTTCTAGTCAGTGACACTCAAGGCAACAATCATTATTAGGTACAATACCCCTGATGTGGGGAGTTCATGATGTTAAACCAAATCACAATACTCAAGTGTTTACTTATGCTCAAAGAAGCTTACATACATACATATACCAAGGCTTTTTCCCCCTTACAAGGGAGGTAGCCAAAAAGGAAAAGGGATAAAATCATTTCAAAGAAGCTTACTTTGGGATATTGTTGGATTCCTTCTTAGGCAGCCATTTCACCATCATAACATATTCAGTCTGAGCATGATGAAATACAAAACCATGCTGAAAAGTATAAATACACAAATGAACAAATATATGCACCCATTACAAAAACCAAAAGAGAAAAAATATATGGGAATGTTAATAAAAGACAACCTGTCACCTGACAGGCATATCAGCAGGATTGTGGGAAAGACATATAGACTACTGCTGAAGATCAAAGTGGTGTTTCACTATATGGATGAGGAGATAATGAAAAAACTCATCTGATCTCTCCAGAACTGGAATATACATCAGTAGTATGGTCCCAACACTGAGTGAAGGATACAAGCAAAATCAAGACAATACAATGGTCAGCAACCAAACTGCTCTTCAGCCTGGCAAATAAACCATGAGGGAAGACTAAAAGCACTGGGCTTACCAACTTTGAAATATCAGAGAAAGGTGATATGATTACAGTATTCAGATCGCTAAAGGGGATAGATTGCATTGCATTGACAGAAGCAATCTCCTGATTAAAGATTGGAGGGCTTTAAGACGTCATGGGAGCAAATTAATAAAGAACACATGTCTACAGGATGTGATGAAATACATTTTCCATACAGAGGAATAAATACTTGGAATAGCTTAGGCATTGATATAGCCCAAGCTCAAACAATATACGAGTTCAAATCTAAATATGATAACTGGAAATCAAGGATATAGATTAAGTAAGAACCGTACATAAATTTGAGGCTAGGAAGGATAAATAATTAGAGAATAGAAGACAGGACTCAATGAGTGTTGCTCCTTTTCCTTTATACTACAATTAGGTAAATGCATGCCTTGACTGGCTACCCCCCTTATAAGGAGGAAGAAGCCATTGGTATATAGATAGGTACAGACATAAAAATACATGAACAGGTAACCTAACTGCTGAAATTACATAAGGGTCCTGCATCAATAGTTTTAATAAATAAATGGAAAGTTTACATTTTCTTCTGACCTTTTGTATAACAACCAGTAGTCACAAAGTAGCCATTAAAACCCAAACAATTTTCTTAAGATAAAGTGAAACAAAAATATAAGCATTCCAATTAAACATAAGTGTTACCATTAACTATGCTCAACTGTATGGGATACTGTGGCTCTTAGCTACATATTTTGGCACTGGTTTTATCATAAAACTTCACTCTTTGCATGATAACAATTATTTGATTGATTGATTGATTGATTTGGTTTAACATCACAAATTTACCCCCTACCATGCCCTCAGTTCAACTCACCTTGACCTTCATTGCAAGTATTGATGCCTTAACCCACACAGCCAGTGAGAAAAATAAAGAGTGGTATCTCTCGTCCCCTCACTCTGCCACATTTAATTGACTCCTACAACACCCAACACCACAGTGGGTGTAGGGCAAATGTATATTTTGACTTAACTACTGCCCTTATAAGGGGGAAGGCTTTTTAGTATGATGTATGTATGTATTATCATATATTTTTATTCTTTAAAATAATGAAGGATACAATGGAATAATGCTTGATTTCACAAACATTCCCAAAAATCTCATAAGCACATTCTGTGCAAATAGTGTTCTTTTATGGTTGAAGACTCCATTACAAAAAATAAGAAAAAAAAAAAAATCTACTATCCCTCTGTTCTCCTAGCAGCATATTTAGATATTCCTTCTACCACCTTCAGTGTGATATTGTCCCCTAGGGTATATGCATTGATTAGTGCCAGTAAAACACTTACATACATATGATATATACCAAAGGCCCTTTCCCCTTGTAATTGGGGATGGTGGAGTCAAAGCACACTACATACACAATGAAACCTATTCAATGCCCTTCCCATTTCAGTACCTCATGGATGAAGAGTTGTACTAAATAAAATATATTAAACTGATTATATTCAAAACTCATGTATCATGTATTTTCTAAAAAAAAAAAATATATATATATATATATATATATATATATATATATATATATATATATGTATATATATATATATAAATTCACTCCCAATGATTTCATCTCCGCATACCTCACTCCCGTTCACCACCCCTCCCTCCCTCTTTTCTTGGTTCCTCCTGGGTGAAGGGTCAGAAGCAATGCAACAAGACACAGCACATCCACAACAAGGCCGCTTCACTTAATCGGCGACCCCTCTCCGCCCGCCTCATGCAGAGAAAGAGAAGACAGAGAGAAATCCCTTCAGGCTGCGTCAAAATATTATTCACACATAACCACTCGCTAACCCCCCCATTCCCCACCCACTCCCTTCTATGCATCACAGCATCATCCATACACAACCATTCTCCACTCACCCCTATCTTCTGTCTTCTCCCTTCCTTTCTCAACAGACATTCCCCTCTTTCTCAATACCCCTTTTACCCCATCCATCCATCTCATCCTTGGTTGCCCCCTCATGTTCACTCCCTCCACCTCTGCCTTCCACACCTCTTTTACTAATCTTTCTTCACTCATTCACACTTTCCAAATTAAAATAAATTGGGTATTTTCCTTACTTACCTTTGAGAGAACAGGAACCCAATCTGCCTGCTTTAAATTCACTTTAAACCAAACTCCTCTAATTTTCAATTCTTTCCAATGTGAGAGTGAAGCTATAGAAAAAAGAAAGATCAGGAAGTGCTGTAATACATCTGCAATATTTCAACATGTTACACAAAAATTATACATCAGCTGAATCTTTTGGCTCTGTATGACATCTACTAAGGCACATCTAGTTTACCTTTTAAAACATTTTCGATATTCCCTGAATGCTGGGGCTCTTCAAGGGAATTTACTGTGACACCTGCATATCGATCCTTTGTGCCCTGAAAAAAGAGAAAAATTGCAACACTAAAAATTCGGTAAATGTTGCAGTTTTTTGTATATGAGGGTCATTCCAAAAGTAATGCCTCCTATTGTCATGATGACTGAAGTTATGCACTCATGACCTGAAAGTTTCATCTCTCTGTTAAAGATATTGATGGTGTGACACTCTAAGAAAGCAATCCCTATCAAGGATGTGCGTCAGAAGCAGAGATGTGTCAGTAAATTCCTCCATGCAGAAAAAATTGAACCAATCAACATTCACCGGTGCCTGGTGAATGTTTGCAAAGCTGATGCAGTTGATGTCAGCACAGTTTGATGGGTTTGTCAATTTCAGAGTGGCGACAGATGTGAGAGACAAAGTGCACTCCGGACGCCCATGCACAGCCACCACCCCGGAAAACAAAGTGCACCTCAATCAACTCATCCTTGCTGATTGGCAGATAATGGTGAATGAAATGCGTGTAGAGTTGGATGTTGGTGTCAGTGCACTGGAAACGATGTTGTCATCCCTAGGATACAGCAAAGTGTGTGCTAAGTGGGTTCCACGAATGCTCACGCAGGACCAAAAGGACCACCGATGGGATGTCTGTCAGGACTTGTTGGATTGGTACGAAGCCGAAGGTGATGGATTCTTGGACTGCATCATCACTGGTGACGAGAAGTGGTGTCACCACTACGAGTCGGAGTCCAAACAGCAGTTGATTGAATGGTACCACTCACACTCCCCAGCAAAGAAGAAGTTCAAGATGCAGACATCTGCAGGCAAAGTGATGTGCACCATCTTCTGGGACAGGAAGGGCATCACCCTCCTGTATTTCTTGGAACCAGGGGCCACTGTCAACTCTGACCATTACATTGAAACATTGACCAAGCTGAAGGCCTGAACTGCCCATGTAAGACCAGAGAAAAGGGAAACATTCCATTTGCAACATGACAACGCCAGGCCACACACAAGTTACACCATGGAATGTGTGACAAAGTTCGGCTGGATGGTGCTGTCTCACTCACTGTATAGTCCCGACCTGGCACCGTCAGACTTCCACTTGTTCAGACTTCTGAAGGACACATTACGTGGGCAGCCATGAAAAAATGGACTGCCTTAGCAGGCGCTGACTTTTATGACCGAGGCATCAAGGCTCTCGTTCATTGCTGGCAAAAGTGCATTGAGAATGGTGGTGACTACATAGAAAAATAAATTCTGGAGCACAAAAGGTCGCTCGTTTTAATGGTGCCACTCTCTTCAACTTTTTGAGTTAAAAAATAGGAGGCATTACTTTTGGAATGACCCTTGTATTATCATTATTATTATCATACTACTACTATATAAGGACCAATCATGGGTACATGCAAGAGGTAGTTGTGTGAGACAGACACAATAGAGAATCATCTCCCTGCCACCCATCTTCAAAACCATCAACACCCTCACCTCCATCTGGAGGTGGAGTCACATGGACTGATACTTACTTTCCTGACTGGGTGTAAGATCTCCCTCTATCACTTTTGACTATATTTCCTCCACCTTTTCAGATAAGAAGAGCTGACAACCAGCAAACTGTTCCCCTCCTACTAATGTAACCCAGTAGCCTTGAAAGCCCAACACAAATACAACAAACATAACACTCCATTTTTTCATACAGAAATTAATGGGAAAGTTCAAGGGTCTGCTATTGGAAAAGAAACCTAAAATAGTGGGCTTCACTTATGACATTTTTATGGCTTCCAACCAACATGTTAAGATTTTGACAGTGAAAATGAACAAGAAAATGACCATATGAACATATGAACATCAATCACAAGCACAGTCTTAGGACAACAGAAACCAATCACAATCTATAAACAATTCATTAGAGCCACAGTCAACTACATCTTCAAAACTTGGTTCCCAAAAATCAGCAAATCAAATGGACACCTTTCAAACCATTCAAAGTTTATATCAGAAAAAGAGATGGATGGTAAAAAGATAAAATAGATATTTCTCTAAAGAGGCTAAGCTTGTACTGTAAAGCCTTTTATAAAAAACAAATTGTATACCTGAAATAAAGTTATAGCTTCCATTGCACTGCTTGTTGCCCTTCTGTAATGGAACTGGATACACTTCTGAGTACCTGGTCTCTTCTGGAATCTTAAATACAAAAGCATATTTCAATATACAAAAGTTCTTTAAATCTTAATGTACAACTTCCATTCAATATCAACACATGAAAAGGCATAGAAAGAAAATAACATGAATAGAAATAAAAAGAGGAGATCACAAGAGCATAAAAACATCTAGGGTAGTTATTGGGAAAGCTGAAACTGCTTTCACACATAGCTATGAAGACCAGCTATGGGACCAGACAACCAAATTTGCATTACACTGGTTCTCTCTTCCAGGAGACCAACAGCCCCCATGAAACTGGCCAGCCATCAGTTCAGCCCATGTCTCTCAGTGAGGTGAGGGAGTAAGCATGAAAAATAAATTGACGCTGCCCAAAGGGATTCTCCCTGTCTTCTCCTTTTCTGCATGAGGGGACAGAGAGAGTATTCTTTACCTAGTTTTTTACCTAGTTGTATTTTACAGGAAGGGGAGCTATGCTCGTGGTGTCCCGTCTTCATATCTCATTTTATCTAAACTGTTTTTAAATTCATGTATTGTTTTTGCACACACCACTTTCTCATCTAACTTGTTCCAAATGTCTATTACTCTGTGGGAAAGCTGTTCTTTCTTAGATCTCTTCTATAACTGTCTTTCTTGATTTTCTTTCCGTGTCCTCTTGTATTTCTATCATCTCATTTTATTAGATCCTAATTGTGTGTGTGTGTGTGGGGGGGGTGCTGATTTGATGAAGTGGCCTTGCTGTGGATATGCTGTGTCTTGTGACATTGCTTCTGACCCAGGGCGCTGGGCAAGATGCAGAGATGACCAGTCATCCAGGAAAAGCCAAAATAAGTGGGACAGAAGGGGTATGGATGGGAATGGAGTATGTGGGGATGGAATGGGTGGGAGCTGTTTTTTTATGCCTTTGTTTTTCAGCTACCTCCCTTGTAAGGGAGAAAAAGCCTTTGGTATATGTATGTATGTCTGGAAAGAATGCGTGTAGGACAGTGTAATATAAGGTACTATGTGTTTTTGGTATGGCGATTACTCTTGGGCAACTAGAGCCTGTTCTATCCATCTATCTATGTACCATGGGCCTCTTCCTCCTTATAGGGGAGGTAACCAGCAAGGCATACATCCATTCCACTCCCATACACCACCAATTGTTTCCCTCTCATCTTAGCTTCTCATGGATGAAGGGTCATCCCTATCTATTGTCCATTGCCCAGATAAGGTGCAATGCAGTAAGACACAACAGGGCTGTTTCATTTACACAAGAACACTCCCTCCTTGTCCTCTCAAGCAAAAAATGTCACTTTCCTCCCTTTGCTGGCACTTGTTACCAGGCCAATTCTGAGTTGGTACTGTTTGTGTGTGGGGTAGTGACTTGAACAAAGGCATGCCAGTGCAATTCTTGCTTGTCTTGGATGTAATTTCTCTGCAGAGCTGATTTCTGGGGGAGACTGAAGTATATAATTTACCAGTCTGTTAAGGAGTGCTTCCTTTGCAATCTGAATATTTACTTAATTGTACAAGAACAGAGCTATGTTCATGGGATCTCATCCTTTTTTTTTTCTCTATCCACCATACCTAGTTTTATTTTTTTTTTTATGATATGAGCTTAGGCTATATCATCTTCTAGACTACTCCAAGGGTTCATACATTTGTACATATTTTGATATCCTTCACATATGTAATCTTTTTCAAATTGTCCCATGATCTAGTGACAACCTCCTATTCCAGACCAAGAGATCTCTGTCAGTTTTACTCACTCTCTTCATTGACCTCAACATTGTAATCATGCCACCTTTTTTCTCTCTTTTTTTTTTCTTTTTAATAACAAATCCAATACTTCTAGTCTCTCTTCATATGGTTTATCTGCACAGGTGGGAACCAATTTACTATTTTTTGTATTTTCTCAATTTCATATCATTCACTTTGTGTGGAGACCACATGACCAGTGCACAAGAATCTCCCCTTTTTTCTTAATATAAGTGTTTTTGTATACATGCAGTGTGGGGTACTGGGGTTAGATTGCAGATTTTTAAGTAATACACTGCTGGGGTTTCATGTTACACTTAGTGGGATGTTTTTTTTGTGTGTTATGTGATCTGAGAGGTGTATGGGTTCAAGAGCATTTGTAATGAATTAAATACATATCACTTTTGGAAATTGGTATGTTATAACACATTTGTAAATGTTCACTATAAACCCACTATTGGAGAAATAATATCGGAACTACAGGAAAACTGTACATTTCAACTGCTGAAGAGGACTACAGGTAGTAGTTGAAATATACTGTACAGTTTTCCTGTACTCCCGATATTATTTCTCCGATAGTGGGTTTATAGTGAACACATCACTTTCATGCTGCTCTGTGGGAAAGATTTTTATATTTTAGTTCAGCCAGTTATTACTTTTCATACCTGTACTATATTTTGTGCTGTTTTTAGGTTGTTTTTGTCATCTTATTGACACTGAAAACATAAATTACAGCAAATGAGAAATTACAAGATTTTACACAATGTTGTCCCTCTTCCGATTATATAAATGTTATCACACTCATGGAGTTTCATTTGAATAACTGACTTTTATGTATATATATATATATATATATTATATATATATATATGTATATGTATATATACGTAAGTATGCATGAAAAATCACATTAACTCGTGATTCTAAATATGCGGAAAAACCACCAAGGAAAAAGATATACTGATGACCAAGTGCTTTCGTCTATTCAGACATCCTCAGGGTACATGCGAATGGGTCAGGTTGACAATAGAGCCTCACAACCTTTCCCGGTTCCCTTCTTGACCTTATACTCTCTATATATATTCTTGTGTCCTTTTTCATTTCTACGTACCCTGAGGATGTCTAATTGGACAAAAGCGCTTGGTCATCACTCTATTGTTTTCCTTGGTGGGTTTTCTGGATATATATTATATATATATTATATATATATGTATATATATATATGCATGAGAAATCACATAAACTCGTGATTCTCAAATATGCGGAAAAACCACCAAGGAAAAAGAAAAACTGACGACCAAGCGCTTTCGTCTATTCAGACATCCTCAGGGTACCCTAAGGATGTCTGAATAGACGAAAGCCCTTGGTCAACAGTTTTCCTTTTTCCTTGTGGTTTTTCTGCATATATATATATATATTTTATATATATATATATATATATATATATCTATACATAGATACATATATCTAAATATTTATATATATATGTATATATACATGTATATATATATATATTTATATATATATATATATATATATATATATATATATATATATATATATATATATACATATATATATATATCAAGGACTACTATTACACAGGACATGCACACTCAGATCCCTGGGTCCGCTAGCAGAGGCCATTGCTTTCTTTGTAACCTAACATTTTATATTGGACAAATATATCAAAACTAGAAACCTAACATTGTATATAGGACAAATATATCAACTATTGACTTATTCAATGCAGTATAAGTTAATATAAGCTTTTACAATGAAATAAGAAATTATTTTTAAGGCACTGTTATGCTTGGAAATGCCAATTTTAGCCGGACTTAACAGGTATTATTGTATGAGGTTAGTGGACACCAGGGATAGCATTTTTTTTTTATCTTTTTAAAAAATATAAAAAATCACTTTTTTTTTTTTTATTAAAATCAGATTTATTTGATTTAGATTTTTTTTAATAGATTCTAAATATTGTGGTATTGCTATCTGATATGTGCTCTGATTGCTAAAGGACATTTTTAGCATACCAATTTAAGGAGCAGTGTTAGACTTGCCACAAGTATACAAGGAATGGTAGAAGCCTACATGTAAT
>NW_027467715.1:1044205-1086705 GCF_046742065.1 Oratosquilla oratoria
AATATATGTATTAGTCCAGCGGCGGCGCCAGGAATTTTTAGTTGGGGAGGCTAAGGGGGGACTGAGCAAATTTTTTGGGGGGCTAATATTAATATGATAATACACATATATTATCCTCATTTCAGAAGGGGAGGGGGTTAATGGTTGGGCTAGCACTGATGGCTGACAAATCTTTAGCCCTGGCAATTAAAAATTCCACTTAATAAAATTATTTCAATGAGTGTTTTAAATTTTCAATTTGCTCATTTCAGTTGGGGGGCTAATGGGGGGCTGGCCACTTTTTGGGGGGGCTAAAGCCTCCCCAAGCCCTCCCCTGGCGCCGTCACTGTATTAGTCCATGGGCCAGGAGGGTCCACCGTGCACCCCCCCCCCCTTAACAGTATAGGACCTTTTTTTTCTAGTCCCTGGGACCTTATGAAACAACAATATATGATGCCCACAGCAATATTTTGGGATCAACTACCTATTAGTGGCCATTTTCAAAATGGCCGCCGGCGTAACTCAAAAAATGACGTTTTCGCTTATAACTTTCCTTCTATGACAGATCGAGACATGGTTTCGGGTCTTTACCTATGTTTTCGAGTACCAGTAATCCAATAATGCATCTTAGAACACTCTATCACTTTTACCTTATTGTTAAATTTGAAAAGAAAACTCAATTTTGGGCCTAATCGGGCCACATTTTAGTGATCCTGTAGTGCAATACGCAAAGTGCAAGATTTTATTCAGCATAGTTATTGTTTAGAAATTACAATTTATCTTCTTATTGTTTTACAGTAAACTGTCTATCCTGAACGAACATGGCATCCAAGAAGCGCAAGAGGGATGAGAGTGTGGCAGGTGCTTCTTCCAAAACTGAACATTGCATTATACATTACAGAGACAGTTCATCAGGACCACTGACAACACTGACAGAAGAGAGACTCTCAAAGCCGAAGGAAATCCAAAAGCGGAGACTTTCTGAGCCAGTAGATTCTCCTCATCGGATGTCGTATTTCTGTTTATAAATTCCAGATACAGTCGAGGAAAACCATGGATATCATCGACAATGTTACAAACGGTTCACATCCAATCTAGAAAGACTTTCATCCTCATCGACCTCATCATCATTAACAGAAACTGATGTTTGTCGTCCACGTCCACCAAGATGCCCTTCTGATGGAAGTGAGAAATTCATTTTTAACCCAGACTGCATTTTCTGCCACAAGACCGGCAAAAAAAAAAAAAAAAAAGGTTAAACATGGAGGCAGTTGGACAACTGAACCAACATCACGATTTGAATATGATGGAGGTGCAACCGTTCTCAAAGTTGCAGAGGAACGAAAAGATTTTGAGATGCTGCGAAGGATCAAGGGTTATGACCTTTATGCCTGTGAGGCTCAATACCACAGGAGTTGCAGAGCTAAGTACACAAGAGACCCGTTGTCGTGGCGCAGCAGTGACCCTGAAGCTCTGTCTCAGCAGGACATGATGGAGGAAGCACACCGCAATGCATTTGCCAGTATTTGTGCCTTTGTTGAAGAAAATGTTTGCCACAATAACACTGTTGTCAAGCTAGATTTCTTGAAGGACATTTATGTCCAAGAATTAGCTCAAACCCAGTTTGGAAACACTCAGTACAGATCTGAGAAACTAAAAGCAAAACTTGTTGTGCATTATGGGGATAAACTATCATTTGAGCCAATCCAATCCCAATCTGGCCGGTTAGGTTCTTACCTTGTTTTCAACACTGACATTAAGGTAGGAGAGGCTGTGAAGCAGGCGTATATCCTTGGTACATCTGACAAAACAAAAGATGTGGCCTTGAATTTGAGGTATGATATTCAAAAAGCCTTTCAATATGCAGAACCGCTGAAATGGCCACCAACGGCTCGATATCTGGAGGGAGTAAATCCTAACACCCCTGAGGAATTAATGAAGTTCCTGTACTTCCTCATAGCTGGCAAACAAACGCAGGAAGATGGCACCAAAGTCAATCGACTGACACAATCGATTGGACAAGACCTTTGCCGTGCTGTCACAAATGGCCAGTGGAAATTGCCAAAACATATACTTCTGTGTATGACACTGCGACATTTGTTCAGAAGTGTAGAACTTACCAACCTCATAAACAAGTTAGGGCATTCAGAAAACTACAGCTTCTCTCTAGAGCTTGAAAGTGCATTGGCCAAGGTTCTTCAGGAATCATCAAAGATCCTCCCTCTTCGCATCATGAAAAACCCCTCTCTTCCAGCCGTATTCCTCAGGCGAGCTGAAGTAAAGTGAGAGATGTGTCATGAAAGCTATGGAGTCCATCACTAGCTTCCTTATAAAATGACAGATTATAAGATAAAATTTATTAGATTAAAAAAATGTTTTTGGCGCCAAAACAGCCGTCGCCAAATAGGCTGGCGCCAAAACGGCCGTGCCTAAACGACCGCGCCCAAACGGCCGTGCCTAAACGACCGCGCCCAAACGGCTGCGCCAAAAACGTACCCTACCCCATGAAATAACGAATTCCTAAGATTTTATCCTACCTATAGATGTAACTAAAAAAAAGTGTTGTTTTTTTTATAAAAACATGTTTTTATATAAATAACCTTGACCAAAAAACATGGATATTTTAGTTTTTTTATATTTTGTTTTAAAATAACTCAGCAATGAAAAGAACCACATTACAATAATTGTTTCTATGTTCCTCAACTCAGCTGTCCCGTGTTACCTCAAATATCCTGCAACTACCCTCATCCAGTGCATCTGTCGAGTGATCCTTTAGCAGGTATGCATTAGTACATTCTGTGAGGAATTGTTTGACCACCGACAGATCTGCCAAGTTGGTGTTTATTGGGCAAAACTTGGCACTGGGTAACATGGACGATGCCCATGAATATCTTCACCATGCAGCTCCTGCCACTTATCCACCACTACTACAACCACAGCCATCAACTAGCAGGGATTCTACTGCTTCAAGCAACATCCCTACTTTCCAGCTTGAGTTGGATGATTCAGAAACGGAATATTCTGAGGGCTCAACTGATGAACTGCCCAGCCCCGGTGGCCGGACCCAGATTTCCCCCCATCTGATATAAAGGAGCCTGAAGAGGAACAGCAGGAACTGCAGGACTTGGATTGATGGAGTCAGAAGTTCAGAGCCTACTATATCTACAATGTCTGAGTCTGATGCCTGTTCCTATGAACTCCCCCCCATCCCCCTCCAGGGGATGGCCATGACAGAAGGCTCCATTTGCTCCTATCCTTGCACTCTTTTCTTGCTTTTTCCAGGCCCATAGACCATGATTAATTTGGGCATACATTATTGTATATCCTATTTTATACAATAAAATAGGATATACATGACAAGGAAATTTGGAGTGTTTAATCTTAAATTTTGTAAAGTAGTCATATTGGCCCATATACAGTATCTACACTTGTTGCAGCATCTGAGATCTGACTAAAAAGGTCAATTACTTGTTTATTTTTATACTGTGTCTGATGTATTTTTGGATAAGGTAGATACGCATATGTGGAGGGATGAATCAAGTACTTACACCTGTTTTCATATACTTGATATTTGACGCGTAAAAAAATCACAAAAACCGTTTTTTAAACTTGCATTTTTTTTTTGCATCACTAAATTCCTACCTAACAACGATTTTTTTTTTTTTTTTTTTTTTAGTATTGTAAAAGAGAGAAGCAGTTCAATTATTGCATTGTTTTAAAGGCCAAAATAACCAATGTGATGCAAAATAATCAAATAAAACTTGTGCAACTCGAGTATGGATAAAAACATAAATAGGTACAGCTAAGTATGGGCAATGCGTAGCATGACGTGAGTCACGGAATGGAATGTAAGCTTAGGGAGCGGGACCGCGGCATGGTTAAAATGTCACCATGTTTGTTCAAACGTGGACATGGATTAATGGGACCTTTCGCAGTGTGCTATTTGATACCAGACACCGCCACATTTTGTAATTCTTGCCGGAAAATAAATATTTTTTTGGGCAAGTTTTATAACCTTACAGAGGTGTATCGTTGTACATAATTGTGTCTGAAATTTAAGTCAATTAATTCCATGATTGCAAACGGCATATAGCATTGTTTGAGCCCCTATTTATAATTACATATGGTATTCGTAAAACAGCCTATAATTGTATCAAGCCAAGCAATTTGTCATTTTCTACCGACTTCAATGGACGTATACCGATATATACTTTCATTTGAATGCACCAAGCAATAGGCAAATCCATGTAATGTATAGAAAATATAATTTTGCATCGAAGACTTAATTTTTCCGGTACGATTACGGTTTGTCTTTCTCTTACTTTTTCTTGAATCTGACGTGCAGTCTGTCACGGCATACATAAAATTAGTCATATTTGTTTGAAAATAGCTCCCAGCAGATCTAAGAGGCTATTGTTTACACAAACGTCGCTCACCTCGTACGTCCGCCACCACTGTTATCTTTTATCTCACTGATTATCTTCATATATAGGACGTGATAGTGATATCTATTATTTTTCAACACTCTCAGATAAAATACACAAACCGAAATCAACATCCTCTTATTTTTACTGCTCATACCTCAGTGAAAATAATTACCTATTTTTAGTTTTATCTTGTAATTAAATTAACAAAGCCTTATCACACACCAGTAAGTAAAAAATATAACATTAAGAGTCATGTTTTTAATTTTGAATACACTTACGCAGCAATTTTTTTTTTCTTATATCGGTTTCCAAATTAGCTAATTCACCCCTTTACCTCGTGATATCCGAGACAATTGAAAATTCTAGCGTTAATAGGAATCTACGAGCCTGACTGCGAAAGATCCCATTGGTAGGGATACATGCGAGGGTGTGGAGGTAAGATGTGAGAATGGAAGAACATGCAATGTAATTTTTTTTTTGCGAACGAAATTGCTCTTATGGTTGATTTTGAGAGACACAAAGAATGATGGTGGCGGCAGCCTGAATGTGGGTGAAAAGTATAAATGACTTGAAGAAATGAAGAGGTTACTGTGGTCGTATGTGGTGGTGAATGGAGGAGATGACGTGTAAATAAATTACGTGGTAAAGGAAGTGAGCAAAGGTCTAATGGGAATGGAAAAAGTTTTGAGAAATACTTATTTAGGGAGGTATGAAATCAAGGTTGTATGAAAGTGAGTGAAGCCAGGGTAATGCGAAGACTTGAATATAAAGGAGGCAAAAAGGAAGAAACAGAACTTGTTGAAATTAAGTGTTTGAGAACTATAATAAATGCTACACGAATGGATGAAATGTGATAATCAGAAATGAAGCAGTGAGTGGGATTGGAAAGAAAACCATCGGATAAAGTGGACATGAATACGGTATATAGGTTGTATGTTTGACTCTACATTGGTCAATGAAAGTCTGGAAGTTGTTTTCACTTTACTGTCCCAGATAGCTTTCTGCTCTTCAAATACAAGGTAAGCTCCGTTCAAACATCGGAGGGTTGCCAGAAACATTTTCTTTATACATTTGTACAGGGTTGCCAAAACATGGTATAAGTAGGCTGTTGTCATATTCGCATATAGAATATTTGGAAGGTTGGGCGCGTCGGAGAATATAGCAAGAGACTTAGCAGACAAAAAGAAATGTATAATTATATTAGGAATGGAAGAGAAGTATAATCTAAATAGAACAACAAGAATCAATGAGGAAAAAGAAAAAGTAAGCAGTTTACTAGAATTAGTTCAGGAAGATGAACCTGGAATCGTGAAACAAGTTGAAGAAATGTACAGGCTCGGGAAATATAGTACAGATAAGACCAGACTAATTAAGGTTAAATTCAGGTCACAAACGACAGCAGAGAATATCTTAGCAAAAACAGGGAAACTAGCAAACAGTAAACAATATAAAAAGGTATGGATAAAAAGAGAAAGTAATAAAGAGGAAAGAGAGGAGGAAAAAATTAAAAGACAAGAAGCTAAGGAAAAAAAGACGAGAACAGAACAGTCAGAAAAAGAGGAATTCTATTGGAGAGGAGTGAATATGAAAGTGAGGAAATGGGACATACCAGAGAAAAACAAAAGGGAAACAGAAAATACAATAGAAGTAGCAGAAAATTAAGCGTGTCTTACACAAATATAGATGGATTAATAGCAGGATTGAATGATTATCTGAAGGAAAAAGAACCGGACATAATGGGAATTGTAGAGACAAAATTAAAAGATCCACTACCACCCAACAGTGAAGAACATGATGCATATAATTATTGGATTAGAAACAGAGAAACAAAACAAGGGGGTGGAGTTATGTTCCTGACTAAGAAGGATATAAACGTGAGGAGTGTCACATATGGAAAGAATATAGTAGAGATGATTATGATCGAAGTGGAAGACAGAGATAAGAAGAACAGAAAGTTTGTAATAAATTATGTGCCTCCAAAAACAGCCTCGTGGGAAGAGAGTGAACATAAAAGTATGTTAGAAGACACAAGGATAACATTAAATAAGATAATGGAAGATGGAGGAAGAATAATTATGATGGGCGACTTTAATTGCAAAGAAGTCTGCTGCTGCTGGGAAGAGATGACAGTAAAGGGTGGAGACGACTCATGGGGAAATGTTCTACTTGAGATGATTATTGACCATATAATGACACAATGGATTCAAGAGAACACTAGGTATAGAAATGAAGAAGAACCATCGAGACTAGACCTAATAATCACATCAGAACCTGAAATAGTGGAAAAGATTGAATATAAGACACCAATAAGTAAAAGTGACCACATATTGATTGAACTGGAACTAAATGAGGAAAAATACATGGAAAGAAATGAACAATATAGAAAAGGAAGATTGATGTCTGAAAAAACAAATTTTGATCATATAAGAGAATTCTTTCAAAAAGAAAACTGGGAAAGAATATACAAAGAGGAAACAACAGTGGAAGAGAAATGGAATATTTAAAAAAAAAAAAGATAAAAAAGGAGTGGAAAAGTATGTCCCAAGACAAAAACAAGAAAAAGAATATGTAAAGTGCTGGTACAACAAAAGTTCTAGGGAGTTAAAAGACAAAAGAGATAAAGCTTGGACCAAATTGAAGAAAGACAAAAGACCTCAAAAATGGAAAATATATACTTGGTATAGAAATGAATATGTACAAGTGTGCAGAGAGGAAAAGAGAAAATATGAAAAAGATGTCATAGTAAAATGTAAAGATCAACCAAAACTATTTTACAGATTTGTAAACAACAAACTGAAAAACATACAAGAATTAGAGAAATTAAGACAAGGAGGAGTTGAATACACAGAGGAAATAGAAATGGCAGAAATTATGAACAAGCATTTTAAATCGGTGTTTACAAGGGAGAACATACAACCTGAAGAGATCGAATGGAAGGAGAAAGTCCCCCCTATGAAAGAAATAGAAGTAACAAAGAATGAAATAATGAAACACTTGAGTAATCTTGTTGTCAGAAAATCGCATGGACCAGATGAAATAGCAAACTGGATTTTGAAAGAATGCAGGAATGAACTGGCAGACAAAATACATAGCATAATAAACAGTTCCTTGAAAGAAGGAAAAGTTTCAAAAGATTGGGAAAAAAGCAAATATAGTACCGGGAAATGAAAAAAGACCCTACCAACTATAGACCAGTCTCTCTAACAAGTACAATAGCAAAAATTTGTGAAAGAATGATCAAAAGTAGATGGGTAAAGTATTTACAAAAAAACAACAACAATGTGCTAAATCCAAGGCAATTTGGATTCAGACAAGGACGATCATGCGTCACCAATTTAGTATGTTTCTATTCAAGGCTAATAGATATGATACAAGAAAGAGATGGATGGGCTGATTGTGCATTTCTAGACCTAAAAAAAAAGCTTTTGACAAAGTACCACATAAGAAGTTGCTTAAGAATTTAGAAACTGAAGGAGGAATACAGGGCAAACTGCTTAAATGGATGGAAGACTTTTTGCAAGAAAGAAAAATGAGAGTAGTGATAAGAGACAAACACTCTAATTGGGATGAAGTAATAAGTGGTGTTCCACAAGGAACAGTTCTGGCCTCAATAATGTTTGCTATATATATTAATGATATGGATGAAGAAATTAAAAAAAAGTGAACACTGAAGAAGATTGTGAGTCACTACAGAGTGATCTCAATAAAGTATGGGAGTGGAGTAGGAAGTGGGAGATGGAGTTCAATGCTAAGAAGTGCAGTTTTAATGGAATTTGGAAAAAGCAAAAAAAGAATAATAGGATCATATAAATTGGGAGAAGAAGGAATAAAAAAAAATAGAAAATGAGAAGGACCTGGGAGTCATTATTATGAATAAAATGTCACCTGAGAAACATATAAACAAGATTTTTTGAGAAACTTATGATTTGATAAGAACAATTAAAGTGGCATTTACATACATGGATGAAGAAATGGTGAAGAAAATACTAATCACTCTGATAAGACCAAGATTGGAATATGCAGCAACGATGTGGTCACCAAGTAAAAAAAAAAAATGTATAAAAAAAATTGAAAGAATACAAAGAGCAATTACGAAATTGGCACCAACACTCTCAAAACTGTCATATGAAGAGAGACTAGCAAAACTTGAGCTACAGACATTAGAGCAAAGAAGAGAGAGAGATTTGATAACCATTTACAGAATCATGAAAGGCATAGAAACTATTAATAGAGAGGATCTGATAAAATGGGACGATAGAAATACAAGAGGACACGGAAAGAAAATCAAGAAAGACAGCTATAGAAGAGATCTGAAAAAGAACAGCTTTCCTCACAGAGTAATAGACATTTGGAACAAGTTAGATGAGAAAGTGGTGTGTGCAAAAACAATACATGAATTTATAAACAGTTTAGATAAAATGAGATATGAATACGGGACACCACGAGTATAGCTCCCCTTCCCGTAGAATACAACTAGGTAAACACACACACACGCACACATCACAACCAATACCACAGTCGGAGCTGCAGAAAAGACTGGAGACACTTGGTCTATATAATTCGAGAGAGAAGAGGATGCTATCTTTGAAAAGCTTCTTACAACAAGAGGAACAGAGAAAAGTACATCGACGACTATCCTTACTCCTTTGTCACTTGAAAATCATATGGTGTGGGGTCAGGGAGAGGATACCTGTTGACAATATTTGTGATCATAAGTTTGAATATGATGTCCACAAACCAATGTCGATATACTCATGTTGGGGCAATATTCTGTTAGGGTAGATTCTACCAGTGGCGGACCCATGATCAAAATTGGGGAGAAGGGGGTTAACCCGAATTTTGTAAATATAGATGACGATTTGGGGGGGGGGGCTAACCTAAATTTTGTAAATGTAGATGACGGTTTTGAAAATAAATTGAAGTATATGTTCTCACTTGATTTAGTTTCTTTCCAAATATTGGGCAAAAGTAGTACTTAATCTAACATATTTAAATATTTACCCTCAATAATGTGTTGAATATCACTCCAATTATTCTCACTGAAGTATTTTATTAAATGCTGGAAAAAATCTGCCACTGTATTACTGTTTTCTGCCACGTACCAGTGTACACGAGGCAGGTTTCTCGACCTCTGCAATGAAGTAATGTAAAAACAAATTTGGGGGGTAGGTTTCAGCCCCCTCAATCCCTACCTGGATCCGCCACTGGATTCTACTACTTTTCTCCTGGACTCACAGCCAGATTTAAAAATGAGATTCATAGCGCTAATTTCCTATCTAAAGATGCTACTTAGCATATGCACACAACGTCTCCTGCGCTTCCGAACATGTTTCAAAGTTTTAGCCATCCGGTTCAAAATAAATCTAAAATTTTATACTGTATATCCCTCGCCTAACTCCATAGAATCTGTTCATTCTCTAACTCCAGCGAAACAGATCACCTCCCAACTCTCTGCCTATATGAGGAACTTTCAATGTCTGCTACCGATTTTACCTTTCACACTCTTCTTACCATTCTTAAGTGGATAAGTCCTGTGGTAAGTGCCAAACACGCAGTATTTTGGTAGGAGTTTATTGCGGAGGTCTACACACAAGTAATACAGGAAGTGATCTGTCACAAGCGAATGCTTGGGGGGCCTAGCTGGGCATTAAGACGCGCCCGTGGCCTACTTTCTGTTACATTGTTGCTAGGCGGGAAAAAGATTGGGCAAAACAATACATACTAACATATCTAGGTATATACATAGAAATATACAGCAACAAGAGAACAATTACATATAATGATGAATATGCATGCAAAATGGTTAAGGGTAACATATATTTAGTTCCTTAATTCTACGACGTGTACAATTGGCATAGACGCATACGCGTTTAGCGTACGCCTAATGACGTATATATATTCGGTTATATAATTATGTATAGGGCACTTATATAATGTAATGACTACATAGGCTTACTTATACAATACATTTACAATAGATATATGTTGATATTAAGTACTCATGTATAATAAAGAAGTGTGACATATACATTAAAGGAGATACATATACAATAAATATATACAATAATTAAGTAAGGAAGGGCTTGGCTACAGTCCTCAACTTTTATATCCTGAATTAGCAGGAACTGCTAGTCCAGTGCATGACACTTATGAAGATAGAAGACCCAAAATTCTAAATCTATTTTCTTCCTTTGTATTCATCGAAGTTTTTCTTTTTACTGCTTACCTACAATCCTAATCTCATTTCTGTCGCATCTTCTGACACTCCATTGTTGACGCAAAATCCCTCCTTGCACAGATGCTTTAGTTATTTCGGCGCTGCTAAGAATTATCTGAACTTCCCATGGAATGACAACTGATTCCGGGTGTTGATATACACATTCCGCACACACTTTCTAACCCTAAATTAAAAAAGAAAGAATAAGACACCTCTACAGCACTATAGTCCTTGCGTTTCAAAGAGTACGTTTAGGGTGGGGCAGAAGCGGGAATTACCCTGAAACGTTGCCAATTTGACTACCAAGTATCTGATATTCACTATCACCTGTCACCCACTGAGACCACTGCGTGGCACGTGGAGAAAAGGTGTGCCACGTGTCATAGAATTTTTTGTTCAAATCGGTGTTATAATCCTAAATAGTGATACTCATTGCATTACACAACTTCCTTTAACATATACGGAATATAAGAAAAACGTTTTAAATAACACATACATGGGAAATCAGAGAAAGAGAGATATGTTAGGTTGATTTGGCAGAATGACTCACGACGTATGCCACACTCTGAATTGACTCACTGGGGCGCAAGGACTGCAGTAGCCGACTTGAATTTACACAGCATTCACATACTTGCTGATGGCTAAAACTTGTTGTGTAGATCGAACCCGGACCTTCCGCGTTCCGAAGCAGGATCGTTACTCACTGGTCCAAGTGGGCTATAAATTTGATATTTTTTTTTTATATAAACGTTTACACAACCCTATGAAAATATTTTGGACAATTTATGGATTCACCCAACCAGAACTTGATATCTCCAGAACTATAATGTATGATGTCACATGAAACCCCTCAATAGTGATAGTGAACGTTGAAACTATTGGTCGTTTTAAGAGAAGATTCGTAGGTGGAGATGATAGGTGGTAATGGACATGGAACTGCATGGTGTAGGTCTTATGTTCTCTTGCAGTCTCCTCCATTGTTAAGTTCTTATTTCTTGCTTGAAGAAAATAACGCGAATATTTGTCGGCAAATTTACATACTGACTGTCGCTACAAATGAGATGAACGTAAATCGATGCTTCATGTTTTGTTTTCTTTCTTAAAAATTTTAAGAGAAAATATGCAATATAATTAAGGGTAACTACAGTAATGAGAACATGAAAAGTAATGAGAATATGAAAAGTTTCTATGGTCTGTTATGCCACATGAGTGCGAAGTGCTCAATGGGAACGCTAAGAACAGGAGCCTCTGACCATAAGTCTTATCCTGTGTACTACAAGTAGGTAATTGCATTTTTTCAATTTTACTTGTATGGGAAAATAAATGTCGAAAATCGGGTCATAATTCATTCCAATTGAGCAGGCGTAGTGAATCTAAACCAAGACTAATGCCCCCCGAGTTGGAGAAGCACTCGAGGGAAGCAAGGCACTTTTCCAACGCGTGCGCACACACATACTGTACACGCAGAGCAAACCTCGAACTGACGATTCACCTGCCCACTACCACCGGTACCTCTTTCTCTCAACTTGACATGTCTGGCAGGAAAAAGATGTAACAAACAAACAAACAAACAAACAAATAAATAAATAGATAAATAAAAATAAATAAGGAAATAATAGCAATAATAATAATAATAATAATAATAATAATAATAATAATAATAATAATAATAATAATCATAATAATAATGATAATGATAATAATTAAATAATAACAATAATAATAGATAATTAAATAATATCAATAATAATAATAATAATAATAATAATGATAATAATAATAATAATAATAATAATAATAATAATAATAATAATAATAATAATAATAATAATTAATTAATAATAATAATAATAATAATAATAATAATAATAATAATAATTAATAATAATAATAATAATAATAATTAATTAATAATAATAATAATAATAATAATTAATAATAATTAATAATAATAATAATAAATAAGGAAATAATAATAATGATAATAATAGTAATAATAGTAATAATAATAATAAATAAGGAAATAATAATAATGATAATAATAGTAATAATAGTAATAATAGTAATAATAGTAATAATAGTAATAATAGTAATAATAGTAATAATAGTAATAATAGTAATAATAGTAATAATAGTAATAATAATAATAATGATGATAATAATAATAATAATAATAGTAATGATAATAGTAATAATGATAATGATGATGATAATAATAATAATGATAAATAACAATAATAATAAAGAAATATACCGGTTCATTTTAGCAAGTTTAATTATTCACTTAATCTATTGATTTGTTCGTTTATCCATTACTGAATTACTCATTTAGAATGGTCTTCATCTTGTGTCGGCACTTCGCCCTCGGTCAGCTGAGGCCACATTCAGACCATCTGTGTCCTCGAGTTGGACTTGGCCCTGACGACAGCCGCTCCCCCTCGGCCTCCGGAGGACGTCGCCTCAGAGAGAGTTCTCCAGCGACCTCCCGACAGAACCCGAGGCCTGTCGGATATCCTTCTTCCCCTTGCCGACCAGCGTCCCTCGGGATTTGGAAGAGGACTTCCGGTAAGAGTCTGCGTCGGCGGCGGCAGCTGAGCATCGGGTCTCACCAACCTCAGAAGCCCCCAGAGGAAGAAAAGAAAAAGAAAGAGGAAAAAAAAAAAAATAACTACAAGTAACTAAAAATATAATGGTCAAGACCTCTCCAACACGAAGACCCGCGGTGGAGTGAAAAAGGGGACACCACATATAGGTATTAATTCAGGGGTAGAGGGGGACCATCAATCGCTTAGGTTGTACCATATCGTCCCTACATGATGCCCAATGGCACAGCACTTGAGAAGAAACGTCAAAGACACTTCTGGAAGTGGCTGACCGACACCATGAAACTATCGAAGGATGCGCTGCAGAGCGATAAAGCCGTCGCTGCAAGGCTAAGAGCACTGTAAAGCCTTCCCTTCTCTCTATGGCGGTGTTAAGGCGTTCAACGTAAATGAATCGATACGTACGCTCTATAGGAAATTACTTAAGTTTAATAGGAACCCACGCGAGAACAAAGTTTTCGAGTACACCGATGGCATTTTTTACGGATTAGAGCTTTCTGAAGAAAATAGAAGAGGCATCAGAAGGCTTCATAATGCATTATTTCTCCGTATAAGTGATGAAGAAAACGAAGACAAAGGCGAGGAACCTCCAATGAAGAGGGCTGAAAATCTATCTTACAGCAACCAGGACGCGAAACTCATAGCGCCGCAGGTCAAGCACCCATGGCGAAGCCGATGCTTGTGAAGATGAAAAAAAGAAGATACGAAAAATCATAAATCTAATCATAAATAAAAATACCGTTTTCCTGATTTTGATTACGTCATCGCCCCGCCACAGAACCCGGCAAAAATGAGACATCCTATGCAAGGGTGGAAAGCAAGCAACTGATATATAGATGGAGTAGCAAAACGAAGATTCCTCTTCGTGCAGGGGTTCCTCTAGAAGGCTGACGTTCCTTCTGGGGGCCAGGGTTCCCTTAGGGGCCCGTAGTTTCTCTAGGGGACTCGGTGTTCCTCTATGAGCCCAGGATTCCTCTGAGGGCCCGGTGCTCCTCTAGGGGCCCGAGTTTCCTCCAGGGGCCTAGGATTTCTTTGAGAGCTAGGGGTTCCTGTGAGGACTCTGTGTTCCTCTAGGGACCTGGGATTCCTTTGAGGGCC
Organism: Oratosquilla oratoria; assembly: GCF_046742065.1. Taxonomy (NCBI): domain Eukaryota; kingdom Metazoa; phylum Arthropoda; class Malacostraca; order Stomatopoda; family Squillidae; genus Oratosquilla; species Oratosquilla oratoria. The sequence continues at coordinate 1,058,530 of NW_027467715.1, forward strand.
CGGGGTTCCTTTTGAGGCCTAGGTTTCCTCACGTGGTCCCGGGGTTCCTCTAGGGGGCCAGGGTTTCTCTGTTGGCCCGGGTTTTCTCTGGGATGCCTTTGGGATGCCTTTCTCTTGGGTTCCTTTGGGGGGCCCGGAGTTCATCTTGAGGCCTGGGATTCGATATATAAAGATTTTTTCCGACATGCCAGCCATTAAGGGGGAAGGGTTTTAAGTGAAATCACCCGACGAAAAGGAACCGGTAATACCAGGGCTCGTAGAAATAATAAATAGATATATAAATAAATGAATAAATGAAAAATAAATAAGTAAATAAATAAATATAAAACATAAACACTCGTCGCAAGGTAATATATATATATATATATATATATATATATATATATATATATATATATATATATATGTGTGTGTGTGTGTGTGTGTGTGTGTGTGTGTATACATATATATGTATGCATGTATATATATATATATATATATATATATATATATATATATATAGTGAAGGAAAGATAGCTGGGGGGGGAAATGAGAAGAAAATGAGAGTGATGAGTGAGGAGAATTAAGGAAGGATGAGGTGAAGGCAGTTGTAAAGATGATGAAAGCAGGTAAGGCACCTGGTCTGGATGGATGCCATGCAGAATGTCTGAAAAAGGGAGGTTCAGTGATGGTGGACTGGTTGGTGAGGTTATTTAATGTTTGCTGGAGAGAGGGTAGAGTACCGGAGGACTGGAGAAGTGCCTGTATAGTTCCTCTTTACAAGGGAAAAGGGGACAAGTGTGAATGTAGTAGTTTCAGAGGGATTAGCCTGTTAAGTGTAGTAGGGAAGGCTTATGGTAGGATCTTAATTGAGAGGATTAGGAGAGGAACAGAAGGAGTAATTGGTGAGGAACAGTGTGGATTTAGGACAGGTAGAGGTTGTGTAGATCAGATCTTCGTGGTAAGACAGATATGTGAGAAAGCTATAGGAAAGGGGAAGGATGTTTTTTGGGCTTTTATGGATCTGGAAAAGGCTTATGATAGGGTAGACAGAAAGGCCCTGTGGGAGGTTATGCAGATTTATGGGATAGGAGGAAAGCTTTTGGGAGCTGTCAAGAGTTTTTATGAGAGTAGTAGAGCATGTGTCAGGATTAGAAATGGAGAGAGTGAGTGGTTTGAAGTAAAGGTGGGACTTCGTCAAGGATGCGTTATGTCGCCCTGGCTGTTCAACTTATACATGGATGGGGTGGTGCGAGAGGTGAATGCTAGGGTAGTGGGTCAGGGATTGGAGATGGTTAAAGAAAATGGAGAAAAGTGGGAGGTGAGCCAGCTGTTGTTTGCGGACGACACTGCGCTTGTGGCAGGGTCAGAGGAGGGATTGAGGAAGCTGGTGGCAGAGTTTGGGAGAGTATGTGATAGAAGAAAGCTAAAGATAAATGTGGGTAAAAGTAAGGTGATGAGATGTACAAGGGGTGAAAGTGGCAGTAGACTGGAAGTGAACATTAAGGGAGAGCGACTGGAGGAAGTGGATAGTTTTAGATACTTGGGTGCAAGTGTAGCAGGAAAAGGTGGAGTGAAGGTGGAGGTAGAATGTAGATTGAGAGAAGCGAGTAAATGCCTTGGTGGTTTAAAGAGTGTAATGAGGAATAGACATTTGGGAATGGATGCGAAGAGGAGACTGTATGAAGGAGTGATTGTGCCAACAGCACTGTATGGGGCAGAAACGTGGAACATAAGAGAAGAAGAGAGAAGGAGTTTGAATGTGTTTGAGATGAGGTGTCTGAGAAGTATGGTGGGGGTTACTAGGCTGGATAGAGTGAGAAATGAGGAGGTGAGGAGGAGAACAGGGGTGAAAAAGGATTTGGGAGATAGGGTTGATGAAAGAATATTAGGATGGTTTGAACACATGGAAAGAATGAGTGAAGAAAGACTAGTAAAAGAGGTATGGAAGGCAGATGTGGAGGGAGTGAACATGAGGGGACGTCCTAGGATGAGGTGGATGGATGGGGTGAAGGGGGCTTTGGGGAAGAGGGGAATGGCTGTTGAGGAAGGAAGGGAGAGGACGGAAGACAGAGGTGAGTGGAGAATGGTTGTATATGGATGATGTTGTGACTGCGTGAGGAGGAATGGGCGGGGGGGGTGGAGTAGTATGTGTGAGTAAATTTTGACGTAGCCCGAAGGGATTTCTCCCCGTCCTCGCCTTATATGCAAAGGGGGACGGAGAGGGGGGGTCGCCGATTAAATGAAGCGGCCTTGCTGTGGATGTACTGTGTCTTGTGACACTGCTTCTGACCCAGGGCGGTGGGCAGGGTGCAGGGATGACCCGTCATCCAGGAGGTGCTCAGATGAGAGGGAGGGTGGGAGGGGTGTGGAGTGTATTTAGGGATGAAATGGGTGTGAAATGGGAGTGTTTTTATGCCTTTCCCTTTTTGGCTACCTCCCTTGTAAGGGGGAAAAAGCCTTGGTATATGTATGTATGTATGTATGTATATATATATATATATATATATATATATATATATATATATATATATATATATATATATATATATATATATATAATAGATAAATAAGAAATAAATATAAAGTATAAACACTCATCGCGAGGTAATGGTGGACGCCGTCGGAGGAAGGGTCCCATTAGACCATACGTTCTCCTTCGGCCGCCTTCCTCGAACGTGTGCCTCTCGTGGCGACCGAGAATCCCAAACTATGGTCCAAGGTGCCATACTGTCGTCAAACAGGGTATCATTAGCTATAACTGAGACCAGGCCAATGTCAGAACCTCCTTCGACAGCCTGAGGACGCTGGTCAACGTGTATTGGATACAGGTTTCATAAGTCCAGACTAATATGCCATCCCTGGTGAAGCCGAGGCTCTCCGAAGAGAACCTGGAAACGGCAATGTTGTTGCTGGAGGGGTCTCGTTAGTTCTGAAGGCAACGGCGTTGGAAGGAGACTCTCAGCTCCGAGAGACATATACACACATACATACAATACTTATATATATATAGATACATACGTACAGAAACGACAAATGCTCATAGAGGAACACAAATATACACATACAGACTGAAAAATGCGCATATGCACACACAGACAACAATAATACATATGCAGACAAAAATTCATATCTATACAGACACAAATTCACACATGCATACACATACAGATACAAATTCACACATGCATAAACAGACGCTAACACACGAACACATACACTAAAATATATACGCGTTTGGGGCTCTCCTTACCTGAATAAAGCACATGGCTTCAGCCAAAATAAGTATGTGACGTTGTCTTTCCTTTTGTTAATTGGAATCCTCATACCAAGCGTACTATCATACTGTCTCTCGCAACCCTAACAGACAACCTCGAGTACAAGACATATCCAAAGAGAGAAGGGACGAAAAAAAGGGGGGGGGGGACTTAATGCAAGTGATGAGGCAGGAGACAAGAGGCTGACAGGGGGCAAAATGAGGCGTTTGACTCCATGACCTTGTCCACGTTAAAGGGTAACCACCATACCAGGAACAGAATCGCATTTTTTTTTATTTCGCAATGTTATTCATTTTCACGAGAACCATGTTGGAAACAAATACCTTATATCAAAAGTAGTTTCATCTGAGGGACTTTTTTATCAAAATATTTGTAGTCTGCATACAGTGCCATCTCTTGGTATTAGTTCTGATGACATAATGGTTTTTGTAGCGAAACAGACAATTAGTCTCGACTCCCTAAATATCTATAAAAGCAGGCATGATGTGTGGATAGACGGTATACTTTAGTGATAGAAGATTAGTCACACATGACTTACCCTTGGAGAAACCATGCTGTGAATCACGAATTAAATTATCTTTCGATGTGTTCTCCGAGTCTATTTACTATTACTGATTCAAGCATTTTTCCTATAACAGATTTCAAACTGACTGGCCTGTAGTTTTTTATTTTTGCGTAAAGTCCTCTTTTCATTCCCAAATGACCTGACCCAAGGTATGCGAGGAAGGAGACAGGAGCTCAAGCGGGAGTGGGGTGGCGGGATGAGGGAATAGGTTCCACGACCTTGGCCAAGATCTTTTGTCTGCGTAACATTGAGGTGGGTGATCCGTGTGGGCGTTTGCGAGTGCTCGAGAAATAAGAAAACTGTTGACGGTGCAGAGGCTTCGTTGCCTTCGCTAGCAATCTTTTCTTCGGAAGTATTGGAAATTTGGATAGCAATGACAACTTTGGAGACGAAGGCTAGATACTTATTTCTATTTTGCAGATTGAGATGAGTCCTGCCTTCGTAAAGTCGTTCCTTGTTAACAACGGAACGCAGATGTAAATTGTCTATTTATATAACTAATGATGATAAGCACTAGATCACAGTTTTGCACACTGGCAACTTCTCTTCGTGTTCATTCTTGTCTTTGTCCCCTCAGTTTCAACGCGTAATCATCACACAAAATGTTTGAGAACGGTCTACCAAGCTATATACACTTTAGCGAGCAGACAACATCCCCTTAATCCAACTATGTTTATTACTATTATTCTTTGTCCCTACATTTCTCCGCCCACTGTCTCACAACAGGTTCCGCACAACCTCGTTAATCGCTCGTGCCAACGATAAAGACCTGGCTTAAGGCATTTCTCCACGGTTTAAGAGAGCAATGGTAAGTTCCAATGATAGTCAGGATAATATAAAAAGAAGAAAATGAAATTAAAATATTTATTCTATAGCAGGCAACATAGAAACAAATTATACATGTCACATACAAACAGGACCACGAAGAGGACAGTGCAGAGGCAAGCAAACAATGTCGCCTGTAGACACTGGCTACTCTTGAACAGCACAATTAATCTGTCGATATAATTATATCTACTTCTGGCAGTAGTATGTTGGTATAATTATATAAACTGGTAACAGCAATCTGTTGGTTATTAAAATGCGCTGGAAATGGAGCCATATCTGCAGTGATCAATCCTGTCCCCGCATGTTAGAACTGGAAGAACTCTCATACCCCTCGTCAGAGCTGCTGCCCATCTCTTCATCAGATTCTTGAATGTAATTGCGGATGCCCCAGCCCACAGCGACGGTATAGCGAGGCCGTCGAATACCCAGCGTGTCGAGGCTTTTCAGAAACACGGCCATGTACTCGCGGGGGAAAGCGAAGCCTTGACCATACATCACGCGAAGAATCAAGCTCATGTCACTCATGGTAAGGTCGTCAACGTAGATAATATTGCCATTAATGTTCTTGCTGGAGAGTACTGGCGAAGAGCCGAGAACAGGAGCTCGATGCAATAGGAGAGAACCGTCGGCCAACTGAAGTCGCAGGTCGCCGTAGAGGCCCCGCTCAAGCAAAGCCCAATAATGGTCAAGTTCAGGATTGTTTGCCCCAAGGACGGATACGATGTCCATAATTGGATTCGGTAGCTACAGCAGAATATGCGATTGCGCGTCGCCAGGCCGAGTAAAAACCCAACCGGGTTTCACTCGGACAGGTCGCTCGTAGAATTAAAAGCGAAATAAAAGTCGCATAACAGAAAATATGTAAGTGAAGGAAATATACCAGTGAAGAACTAAATAATTTTTGTGAACATCTGCATACATGAAGGCATATGTCAACAACCACGTAAATGAATATATACATTAATTACTAGATAAAGATATACAAGTGAAGGATATACAAGTGAACAAATGAATAGATTATACTATTCAAAGGAAAAATTATATAAATACAACTGAACAGCTAAATAAATAGATACATATAAGTAAACAATTGAATAAATATATATGTGAAAAAAATAATCAAGTGAAAATACATAAGAGAACAACTGAATAGATAAAACACACACACACACACACACACACACACACACACACACACACACACACACACACATATATATATATATATATATATATATATATATATATATATATATATATATATATATATATGAGAATATCAGAGACTAGAAATGCAAGGGATGATTGGGAAATTTGTGGCTCAAGGTACAAAAATTTATTGAATGATAAATGTATCAATTTATCATTCAAGTTTGCACTTATTCCAATGGTCGTGGAGTTTACCGATCCCCTCTTGGTCCTCCAAATACACCTCTACGGCATCAACGACTCCTGAGCTCTTTTTTCATCTTGCTAAATTAGATAGTAGTCTGAGGGAGCCAAATCAGGTGAATAGGGTGAATGTTCATTTAGCTGGAAGCCGCAATCATGTATGGTAGCAAGAGCCACGGAGGATTTGTGTGCTGGCGCATTGTCCTAATGGAAAAGCACCCCTAATGACAGCTTTCAATGCCATTTTTTTTTTATCTTCTCTCGGAGCTGCCTTATTAAGTTGGCATAGTATGATCCAGTAATGGATTGACACTTTGTCAGATAATCCACCAGTAGCACCCGCTTAGAACCCCCCCCCACAAAATAATAATAATAAAGCAATCACATTCCCTGCATAGATCATCGACTTGGATTCCTTTGGAGCTGGAGACCCATGATGCTTCCATTGTTTTGATTGTTCTTTTGACTCAGGCTAGAAGTAGTGAACCCAAGTTTCGTCCATGGTCACGTTGCTTTTGGTCCATATCTAGGTCGGATGCGAAAAAATCATAATAATGATAAACATCATAGGCAATTTGTCAAATCAAATATTTCACTAATATTGTACTGTGTTGCATTATATTGTATTGTAGGGTAGGGTAAAGTAGAGAACCCCGCACTCAGAAATACGGGTCCCAGAGATATTACAAAGGATTACAAAGGATTACAAAGGCGGAGCATGCCGACAGGAGACCTTTTGATCCATATCTAGGTCGGATGCAAAAAAAAAAAAAAAAATACACATACACACACACACATATATATATATATACATACACATATACACACATATATATATACACACACATACATACACATACATATATCATATTAATAATAAATGAAAATCAGACAGACAAATTATAACAAAACAAAAAACAAATAATATAACATAAATTATAATCATTACAGCATCTTATTTAGGTATTTATCTAAAGTATTCTTAAAGCTTTGAACTGAACTACATTCCACTGCCTGTGCAGGAAGTTTATTCCATTCATTAACTACACGGTTGGCAAAGTTGTTTCTACCTACTTCCAAATTGAATCTATTTCCGGACAGTTTGAGACCATTGTTTCTTGTCTGATTCTCATTCAATGTGAAAATTTGGTCACTTTTGATGTTGTCAATTCCCTTTAAAATCTTAAAGACCTGTATCAAGTCACCTCTGAGTCTACGCTTTTTAGGGAAAACAGATTCATGTGCTTAAGTCGATTTTCGTATGATTTATTTTTGATATTTGGAATCAGTTTTGTGGCTCGCCGTTGTACTTTTTCCAGTCTGTCAATGTCTTTAATGAGATTCGGTGACCATACGGAAACAGCATATTCCAAATGTGGACGAACTAACGATTTATATAGCTTGTTATTAATGAGAGATGGACTTTTGAAATCAAAAGATCGCGCAATCAATCCCATAATCTTATTTGCTTTCTCAGAGGCTGAAATACACTGCTTGGATGATTTGAGGTCGTTACTGATAATTACGCCGAGATCTTTTTCACTATCCACTTTTGTTAACGAATTTCCAAATAACTTGTAATCGTACACACTGTTATTTTTACCTATGTGCATTACCTTGCATTTACTTGTGTTAAATTTCATTAGCCACTTTTCAGACCATTGCTGTAATTGATCTAAATCTTCTTGAATATCTAATTGGTTTGAGTGATCATTTGCCACTCCGCACAGTTTTGTATCATCAGCAAATTTGGAAACAGTAGATTTTAGTCCATGGTCTATATCATTTATATATACTATGAATAGAAGTGGCCCAAGAACGGAACCCTGAGGAACTCCACTTGCAACACTTTTCCATCCAGAAGTTTTTCCATTTAAAACAACTCTCTGTTGCAAAGGAACAAGTCCTATCAAAAGTCATTCACCAGGAGGATAAGCTGTGGTAAGAGATGAATAAAAACACGCTGAACTCGGAATGCCAAAACCAGAAGTTAGAATGGAATTAATTATAAAGTATAACAAGGGTCAGATAAACTAATCAGAAATAAAGTATCACATATGTTAAGTCATTGGTAAAAAAGTTGAAGGTACAAAGTCAGTTACAAAGTAGAAAGAATAGAACATATAGAAATGGGTAACTCAATGAGTCTACTTAATCAGAGTACACACAGAAAGAAAGGACAGAGAGGGTCAGAGAGAGTTAAGGTGTTGACCTAGGGCTACAGGAACTTGTGAATTAACTTATGTGACTAAATTATATTTCTACAAGAACGTAGCTGACTGCGTGCTACAATTGTATTTGAACTTGTATTGTGTTTACTCAGAAGGGTTTGAAAAAAAAATTATGTTGGAAATACACAGAAAACTAAACAAAATATTTTATTAGCCACGCTGCCTTTCCAACACTAAGACGTGTCGGAATATGGCGAGTTTATCCTACAAGCGAAATGTATTTTCATTGTTGTTCCTTTAATGTTTTAAATATTGGGCTAATTTTCCCACTACCTATTTGTAAATAAGTAAGGCACTTTATTATTTAATTTGCCTATACGGCAACAGCAGGATTTAATCTGATTCGTAAATGTCAACTCGACACCCTTGGAGGCTCGTTTGCCACTTGCAAAGGAAAGACCCTAAGAAGCATCCTTACTTAGGGGGATAAGACACTGATCTCACTGGGAAGATGTCATCAGAAGGAACCAGCATCACTGTCTCTGGCAACAACAACCAAAGTCTCCAGATCTTATCATCGCATTGCATCAGAGAAGAAAGAACTCGACAGTAATGCTCAAGGCGCCACATCCTTACTACTAACTTCTTGGTGTATTTTCAGTCAACCCTGCAAGCACCCCACGTCGAGCCGCACGGTGAAGACTCAAATACAAGCGTGTTGTTTTTCGAGATATGAGAGAAAGGACATCTAGATGTGCATGCAACCTTAAGCCATCGAGGAAATTATAGCTTCATAATTTGCGCTACCCATTATGCCCAATACTGCAATCATAATGTCCAGTGACAATAGTCACAACGTTCGATGACAATAGTCATAATGTCCAGTCACAATAGTCATAATTTCCAGTCACAATAGTCATAATGTCCAGTCACAATAGTCATAATTTCCAGTCACAATAGTCATAATGTCCAGTCACAATATTCATAATGTACAGTCACAATAGTCATATGTACAGTCACAATAGCCATAATGTCCAGTGACAATAGTCATAACGTTCGATGACAATAGTCATAATGTCCAGTGACAATAGTCATAATGTCCAGTGACAATAGTCATAATGTCCAGTGACAATAGTCACAACGTTCGATGACAATAGTCATAATGTCCAGTGACAATAGTCATAATGTCCAGTGACAATAGTCATAATGTCCAGTGACAATAGTCATAATGTCCAGTCACAATAGTCATATGTCCAGTCACAATAGCCATAATGTCCAGTGACAATAGTCACAACGTTCGATGACAATAGTCATAACGTCCAGTGACAATAGTCATAATGTCCAGTGACAATAGTCACAACGTTCGATGACAATAGTCATAACGTCCAGTGACAATAGTCATAATGTCCAGTGACAATAGTCACAACGTTCGATGACAATAGTCATAATGTCCAGTGACAATAGTCATAATGTCCAGTGACAATAGTCATAATGTCCAGTGACAATAGTCATAATGTCCAGTGACAATAGTCATAATGTCCAGTGACAATAGTCATAATGTCCAGTCACAATAGTCATAATGTCCAGTCACAATAGTCATAATGTCCAGTCACAATAGTCATATGTCCAGTCACAATAGCCATAATGTCCAGTCACAATAGCCATAATGTCCAGTCACAATAGTCATATGTCCAGTCACAATAGCCATAATGTTCCATGACAGTAGTCATAATGTTCGATGACAGTAGTCATAATGTTCGATGACAATAGTCATAATGTCCGATTACATTAGTCATAATGTCCGATGACAATGGTCATAATGTCCAATGACAATAGCATAATGTCCAATGACAATAGTCATAATGTCCAATGACAATGGTCATAATGTCCAATGACAATGGTCATAATGTTCAATGACAATAGTCATAATGTCCAATGACAATAGTCATAATGTCCAATGACAATAGTCATAATGTCCAATGACAATAGTCATAATGTCCAATGACAATAGCCATAATGTCCAATGACAATAGTCATAATGTTCAATGACAATAGTCATAATGTCCAATGACAATAGTCATAATATCCAATGACAATAGTCATAATGTCCAACGACAATAGTCATAATGTCCAATGACAATAGTCATAATGTCCAATGACAATAGTCATAATGTCCAATGACAAGACATAATGTCCAATGACAAGACATAATGTCCAATGACAAGACATAATGTCCAATGACAAGACATAATGTCCAATGACAATAGTCATAATGTATGACAACAGTCATAATGTCCAATGACAACAGTCATAATGTCCAATGACAACAGTCATAATGTCCAATGACAACAGTCATAATGTCCAATGACAACAGTCATAATGTCCAATGACAACAGTCATAATGTCCAATGACAACAGTCATAATGTCCAATGACAATAGTTATATTCTCCAATGACAATAGTCATAATGTCCAATGACAATAGTTATATTCTCCAATGACAATAGTCATAATCTCCAATGACAATAGTTATATTCTCCAATGACAATAGTCATAATGTCCAGTGACAATAGTTATATTCTCCAATGACAATAGTCATAATGTCCTTTGACAATAGCCATAATGTACAAAGACAGTAATTATAAAGTCTGATTGTAATAGTCAAAATATGTAATGATCAACAGAAATCTTGTTATATATAGTTTGAATGGATAGGTTAAACTAATACGAGAATATGGCAACTTAGTAATATTGCAGTCGCTATTTAAACACTGCACATTCATTATCTTCCTCAGTGCCATGATAATTTATGAACCTCAGGCGATGTTTATGGAAAAAATACAGGTATACATTAAAAATAGAATACATACATAAAAAAATACGTAAATAAATAAATAAACGAATAGACGGATAACTAAAGACAAGCAGACAGATAAATGGATAAAATAAGTATATATATATATATTTATATATATATATTTATATATATATTTATATATATATATATATATATATATATATATATATGTGTGTGTGTGTGTGTGTGTATTCACTGGGTCTTTGGATCACGTTTTGGCCTCGTGATCTACTGCTATTTGCCTCCTGTAAGAGATCTCATAGCTCGTAGGTCCGATCTATGGGTAATGTTTTGACCGTGCACACACACACACACCCAACTCCCCGCCCACGAGATGTTGTTCTTGTCTGTTCATTAAATTGTTTTACGAGTCGGAGTGAAAACGAAGTAACTGGTCACATGGTGATGATGCCAATTTCCCTGTGCATGACACGAAATATGAGAACATAAAGATCTCGTCACTGAATCAGTCCCTGACCATTCTGAACTCAAATTAGATTTTCAAGGTCGCTTTCAAGCGAATCCTAATGTCGACATCATGTACCCGGGCCTCATCGCCTTCATCATCCAAAATTCAAGTGTCTTGCCACATTCCCCTTGAGCCGCGATTCAAGACTTGAATGAATAGCTCTCAAAAGCGTACAGTTGGCAATAGACCCCTTTTATACACGACCATCATTTTATTTCCATACAGACTTCTCTTCCACAATCTGGGTAGTTCCTAATCATTCAATCCAATTTCTGCGTCCAGGACATAAGAACATAAGAATGAAGGGTACTGCAAGAGACCATAATACCTGCACTAGACATGTCCATTAACACCTGCCATCCCCATCCATGAATTGTCTAACCATTTCTTAAAACAATCAATAGTGTCAGCGCTCACTACATGGTTACTAAGTCTATTCCATTTGTTGACCACCCTATTTGTAAATAGATTCTTTCTTATTTCCTTCTTAAATCTAAATATTTCCAATTTAAATCCATTACTGCGAGTCCTGTCATGTCTTAATATGATGACCTTGTTTGCATCACCATTGTTAAAGCCTTTGATCCACTTGAACACCTCTATTAGATCACCTTGCACTCTGTGTCTTTTCAGAGGATGTAAGTTAAGGTGCCGCCTCTCTTCGTAAGGTAAATTTCTGAGACCATGTATCATTTTGGTCATTCTCCTCTGTATTCATTCTAGTGAACTGATGTCCATTCTATAAGATCGAGACCAAAACTGTACCGCATAGTCAAGGCTGGGTCTAACTAAGGCTCGATAGAGTTTAATAATTACCTCTGCACGTCCATTCGTAAACGTCCTATCAATGAAACATAGTGCTCTGTTAGCTTTATTCCTGGCGCTAATGCATTGTTTCCTGGATTTATGGTTAGGACTCAATAGAACTCCTAAGTCTCGGACTCCCAAAACCTTATTATCTAAGCTATATCTATTTTCGGGGTTGTGTAGCCCTACGTTTAATACGCTGCACTTTGAGACGCACCGACCATGTTTACAATTTGTTAAGATCCTGCAGAATCTCGGCATCATCTCCTGACCTAATTAGGCGTCCTATTTTAATGTCGTCCGGAAACTTACTAACATCACTATTAAACCCATTGTCCAAGTCGTTTATGTACATAAATAAGGGACCCAAACTGAGCCCTCGCGAGCTCCACTAGAAACACTCCCCCTTAGGTTACTCCAATCTTTGAGACATTATGAAGACAAGGTCATCATATTAAGACAATAGGTAGAACCCGTAGTAATGTATATAAATTTAATAAATTTAAATTTAAGAAAGAAATAGCCGAAAATTTTGTTTGCCAATAGAGTGGTTAATGAATGGAATAGACTTAGTTAACACTCCCCCTTAGGTTACTCCAATCTTTGAGACATGATGAAGACAAGGTCATCATATTAAGACAATAGGTAGAACCCGTAGTAATGTATATAAATTTGATAAATTTAAATTTAAGAAAGAAATAGCCGAAAATTTTGTTTGCCAATAGAGTGGTTAATGAATGGAATAGACTTAGTAAACACGCAGTGAGCGCAGAAACTCCTGCTGTTTTAAGAAAAGTTTAAATAACTTTATGGTTGGGGATGATAGGTGGTAATATTAGGGCATGGAATTGCCTAGTGTAGGCCTTATGGTATCTTGTATTGTCCTTCATTCTTATGTTCTTACATGAGCGTGGAGAAATGTCATGCACCACGCCATGTTACATGTGTCATGCACCACGCCATGTTACATGTGTCATGCATCACGTAAGCTTACATGTGTCATGCATCACGTAAGCTTACATGTGTCATGCATCACGTCATGCCATCCTTTACGTCAATGCCCTGATAAATTACATTCCATAACAGGAACAATAAATTACATCATGCCATGTTATAATTACATGACATGTCATGCCATAAATCGTATAACCTAGGGTATACGCTATATGACATGAGCCATGCAATGTGATATTTCATGTTTTTTTCTGCTCTCTGTCAGAGGGGAGAAACATGTATGTTAATTTTGTCTGTTATCCGTTATTCGATAACATGTTAAATGATCAGTTATATCAATAAATTACCCATTATCACTTACCAATTAACTAGTTCTTAGTATCTAATATCTATTTTTTTCCAATTCCCCCAATTTTCTTTCCTTCAATCCTTCGTTTGCATATATTCTTTTAGATATGTATCTATCCATCTTTTCTACAAGAAGTGCATGACCTCAGCGCACAACTCGAGAAGTCCCATTCCATCACTTGCGGGGTTGTACTCCGTGAGATGTCATTGACCACGCCAGCGGTGTTGAATGAACGCGGACACAAATCGTTAAAATCCATCTCAGCACACCTAACTGTGGATGAAGGGACATCCTGTGCCCTGCTACACTGTTCGGGGCAAAGGCAGTGCGGCACAGCACTGCCACATCAGGGCTCGACTGTTGGGACAATTTTACCCAATTACATAATATAAGCTCAGAAGACAAGAGCTTAAAAGACTCATGAGACAAAAATCCACCAATCTCACAACACATAAACTCAATACAAAAGCGCACAATATAAAGGCCCACAACAGATAAGTTCAAAAACAAAAGCGCACAAGATAAAGACCAACAAACACATAAGGTCACAAGACTAAAACTCACAAATTAAGTTCACGGTGTTGTCACAGATACACTCTTCCCATTCGGAAATATTATCGTCAATAACGGTTTATCACAATTCCCATCTTGTATCTTTACATGTGTTGATATGATGAGTGAGTATGACATAAAATGTCTCATTCTCATAAATATACACCATGAATATATGATTTTTTAAGGGGGTGTCAAGAATTAGATATATATAAGTTGTGTCAGGAATTAGTAGATGGGCATAGGTCTATGGAGGACGCCCTTATTGCATCAGATTGGAGTGAATCGTGATATTTCCAATCTCTATTTGTGTACTTTTGTGATGCATTATAATTTCACACACAAAAATCCAATCCTTAATGTACCTTGAATTACAATCCTTAGGTACCTTAATTTACACTCTGGAAAGACGGATTGAAATAATTAAAGATAAATGAACAGGGTGATTGACAAGTTTGGCAGAAATCCCTAACAACTCCAATTCCTGTTCCAACAATAGTACTAGTAATAATAAAGAAACCTGAGTAATAGAATAATTACGGTAATAAACAGTTGATAGATGTACATGGTATTTTAATCAATTTGCATTTTCAATGTAATTTTTCATTCATTTTGTATTTTCTTGTATTTTATTCATTTTGTATTTTTCTTGTATTTTATTCATTTTGTATTTTCCTTGTATTTTTTATTTACCATAAATTCCAGGGGGTGGCAAATGTCCCCCCCGCCCTTGCGGACGCCCATGGTCCACATCATTCTTCCTCTCAAGTTCACCGTCTCTACTTTTCATTATTCAATAATTTCATAAAACCAGGATGATCCCTAAAACTTCGAAACTGGCTTATCCAGGAGATAATCAAATCAAATTGAAGACAAGTTGGCTTAACGCTTGTAAAGACACCCTCGGGGTTAAAAGTAATGATGGTATAGTGAAAATGAATAAAAATGTAATAAACTAGTATAAATATTTTATAAAGATGTCAACTGAACTTTATTCATAATTATTTGGATATAATATAATCAAATCCCTCTAGTTCGTTACAAGAAATGCATAATCCAACAACAGGTATCGTTATCTTGTGATCAAGTCCACGCGACGCTCGAATAAAATCTTTTCTTCCCCTGACGTAGTTTCTGTAACAAGTTCTGTGTTGTGGTTCATCACGCGCCTTCTTTACTTTCTTCGTGGGTGGTTTTGGTCCAGCAGTTGCGTAAAGCTCTCCTTATAATATCCTCACTTGGTGTTAAAATATTTGTTTCAGCTGATCAGCTATAATCCAAATTGCTGCTGTAAATCTTGATAAGTTAATCATTTGATGTATTTTACTCTTCATGTTGGTCATACATTTGGTCGTTGAGACAGCAGCAGGGTCGTCAGGAGTGTAATCGAGTCATTTTTCTGGTACAGAATTATTCATAATATCGATGATACTGGGGTTAATGTTGCCGCTATCCAGACATTTGGGCACATGACATTTTGGCACACGACATGTGGGCACATGACATTTAGGCACAATACATTTGGGCACAGGACATTTGGTCAGAAAGTACTGGGTGCGACATTTGGGCACAGCATACTGTAATTCGTGCTGTATATTATGATCCTAAACCAAGGAAAAATAATAAAAGATGATTCTGTTGAACAACAGGCATGGAAATTTTAAATTTGGCATGAATAATTTATATTAGTTGGGTTTTACTATGCCACGTGACGAATACAAAAATATGATAAATTACTTAGTTTCCTGCCCTAAACTTTCAGACATACATATGAGAATCACAGAGCATCAGAAACATGCATTGTTTCTGATTCTCTATGAATAAGAAAGAAAAAAAAGAAAAATATATAATAATGAAAGGTGTGTGTAGGGACTTCATCTTTTGGTGGGGTATCTTGTCATTTCAGTGCCCGACTTTCTTGATAGAAAAATACATTATTCTATTGATAGGCATAACATAGATTTATAAAGACATCGTGACAAACTTGGGTATTAATTTACACTTTCAACTATTTTTTGCTGTACGAAAGCAGTGATGTAATCTCTTGAGCCTCTGAGTTACTCAAGTGAGCAGTGTGAATCAATAAAGTTCAGTGGTTGAAAAAATACTAATTTGCTTGATTGTTACTATGACGATTTTATATTTTGCCCAAATGTCGTACCGGCCACTTTGTGCCCAAATGTCTTGTGCCTAAATGTCCTGTGCCCAAATGTCGTGGATCCCATTTTGCCTTCACAATATTTTTTCTGGACACATCTCCAACTGATGGTAGATTATCTTGTAATGCATTTGGTGTTCATGAACGAGTATCCATAGAAATAGATATACACCCCCATTTATTTCAAGCTATAATTTCCACGATAGCTTGAAGATGCATGGACATAATGAATATGAAACGTGAATAATCCTTTCTGTCACACCTTGAAAAGTAAAGTTATTGAGCCTTCAGTGTACAGTGCGCCGTAGGGTGCTTGCAGGGTTGACTGAAAATGAACATAGAAGTTAATACGAAGGACGTAGTGAATTGAGCATTAACGTCGAATGCTCCCTTCTCTGGTGAAAAGAGATGATATGATATGGAGACTTTGGTTGTTCTTCCCAGCCAGGGCGCAAGTGCAGACGAACCCGGAACTTCCGCATTCCGAGGCAGGAAAGTTGTCCACTGCTCCACGCAGGCTATAAGTGTAAGTGCTTGTTGTTTTTTCCTTGTATAAACGTTTACACAATCCTATAAAGATATTATTTATATATTTTCTACTTTTGATAAAAAATATCGTAGATGCATTAGATTCGCAGAACTATACTATAGGTTACATCTGATTTTACATATATGTTAGGCCATGCATACCTAAAGACATGCTTGTTAACCTACCTAACCAATGCCTTCAAGAAATTAAAATATCCAGGGGGGGATAATTAACAATCTGAAAGGGGTAGCTAGGAAAATCTTCATGAGACCAAATGTCCAATTGTCCGAGAATAATAAGATACAATATATTTCGGTTCCTAACTCTAGGAAAACTGAAGGCATAGACAGATTTCTTGGGAAGGGTTGGGTAAAAATAGCAAGGACTTCCAATTCTAATATAGGAAGAATTGTCAAGACTAAGAATATAAAGGGACTGCCCCTAAACGCCCTCAGTACCATTTATCGCATTCCTTGCGGTAGATGCTCATTTTCGTATCACGGCGAGTCAGGTCGAGGCGTCGAGAAACGCATAGCCGAGCACAAACGATACTTGAGGTCACACAGGACGTCTAACTCACTCGTTCAGCACGCTGACCAATCTGGACATTTGCCCCACTGGGTTGGGGTCGAGGTTTTACATACGGGATTAAGAAGAGACATGAAGCTGCTGAAGCTGCTTATATTAATTCTTCTGTACGTTAAAAACAATGTTCATGCTTGTGTTTTAGAGAAAGTGAAACAGGATGCATATGACAGTTTGTGGGTAGAGTTAACCCAAACAAATGGAAAAAAAAATGAATATAGGTGTAATATATAGGCCAAAGACATTATCATTAGCAGACGACAAACTGTTATTTCAAGAACTGTCTAGTTTCTGCAACCGGGATTTATTGATAATGGGTGATTTCAATTTTACTGACATTGATTGGATGACCCTTGAACATGGCCATATAGGTAGTCGCTTGATTGATTTTCTTGGTGACAATTACTTAATTCAGCATGTAAAAGAGCCCACAAGACATGGAAACTTACTCGATTTATTGATCACTAGCCGCGAAAGCATGGTAACTGATGTAGAAGTCGGTGAATCTGTTGCAAATAGCGATCACAACTTAGTCAGATTCAAACTCCTAAACAATTTTAGAATAGATAATTGTGCTTCTAAAATACCCGATTTCAGTAAAGCTCAGTTCATAGAACTACGTCAGGAGCTTCAGCTTACAGATTGGGAGGCAAAATTAAACGAAAGGCCTGTAGATCAGATGTGGGAAATATTTCAAAATACGCTCACTAAGATGATTCAAACTTACATTCCTTTTAAGGACAGACGTCCACCAAATCAGGCTCGCCCAAAGTGGCTCGACAAAGAAACTGAAAAAAGTATTGCTAAAAAGAGACAGGCTTATAAGAAATATAAGTGCTCGGGTGCATCTAATGACTATGAAAGTTATGTATCAATACGACAATACGAAATGAACATCGCTGATAAATCCAAAGAGAATCCCAAAGAATTCTATAGTTACATTAGAGATAAAAAGGTTGTTAGGAATCACATTGGTCCACTATTATCTGCTGACGGTCAACTTGAATATTCAAATGAAGGAATGTGTAATATCTTAAACAATTATTTTAGCTCGGTATTCGTAAACGAAACACCTCAAAATGAATTCCAAACTGAAACCTGTGAAAAGTCTGGGGTAAACTTACACACTACGGTAAATATAACAAAAGAAAAAATTAAAAGGTGTATAGACAAACTCAAAGTTAATAAAACACCAGGGCCTGACGGTTGGCATCCAAGAATCTTAAAGGAAATGAAAAATGAGATTGTTGTTCCATTAGAAATTATTTTCAAGAAATCCATCATATCCGGAGATGTCCCAAGAGAATGGAAGCTAGCTAACGTTACTCCCATATTAAAAAAAGGTGACAAAAAGAAACCAAATAACTATAGGCCTATAAGTTTGACTTCGATCGTAGGAAAAATAATGGAAACTATCATCAGAGATGCTATCGAATATCATTTAGAAAGTAACCGTTTGATAAATGATAGCCAGCATGGTTTCAGACGGAAACGTTCTTGCGTGACTAACTTACTCGAATTCTACAACACAGTTATCTCGAATTATGACAAAAGAAACAATATAGATTTAATACATCTAGACTTTGCAAAAGCTTTTGATACCGTCCCACACGAAAGACTACTTACTAAATTAGCTTTGCATGGAATAAGTGGTAGCCTATTAGGTTGGACTAGTAATTGGTTGAAAGGTCGAAAACAGAGAGTGGTTTTAAATGGAAAAACTTCTGGATGGAAAAGTGTTGCAAGTGGAGTTCCTCAGGGTTCCGTTCTTGGGCCACTTCTATTCATAGTATATATAAATGATATAGACCATGGACTAAAATCTACTGTTTCCAAATTTGCTGATGATACAAAACTGTGTGGAGTGGCAAATGATCACTCAAACCAATTAGATATTCAAGAAGATTTAGATCAATTACAGCAATGGTCTGAAAAGTGGCTAATGAAATTTAACACAAGTAAATGCAAGGTAATGCACATAGGTAAAAATAACAGTAAGTACGATTACAAGTTATTTGGAAATTCGTTAACAAAAGTGGATAGTGAAAAAGATCTCGGCGTAATTATCAGTAACGACCTCAAATCATCCAAGCAGTGTATTTCAGCCTCTGAGAAAGCAAATAAGATTCTGGGATTGATTGCGCGATCTTTTGATTTCAAAAGTCCATCACTCATTAACAAGCTATATAAATCGTTAGTTCGTCCACATTTGGAATATGCTGTTTCCGTATGGTCACCGAATCTCATTAAAGACATTGACAGACTGGAAAAAGTACAACGGCGAGCCACAAAACTGATTCCAAATATCAAAAATAAATCATACGAAAATCGACTTAAGCACATGAATCTGTTTTCCCTAAAAAAGCGTAGACTCAGAGGTGACTTGATACAGGTCTTTAAGATTTTAAAGGGAATTGACAACATCAAAAGTGACCAAATTTTCACAATGAATGAGAATCAGACAAGAAACAATGGTCTCAAACTGTCCGGAAATAGATTCAATTTGGAAGTAGGTAGAAACAACTTTGCCAACCGTGTAGTTAATGAATGGAATAAACTTCCTGCACAGGTAGTGCAATGTAGTTCAGTTCAAAGCTTTAAGAATCATTTAGATAAATACCTAAGTAAGATGCTGTAATGATTATAATTTATGTTATATTATTTGTTTTTTGTTTTGTTATAATTTGTCTGTCTGATTTTCATTTATTATTAGTTATATGTCAATTTATAATCATTTACTATTTACCTGTTTGTTTGTTATTCAACTATACCTATGCATTTATTTATGTATTTTATTTGTTATTTTTACATTATTATAGTTTTAATTTATTATTAATATGATATATGTGTATGTATGTATGTGTATGTATATGTATATGTATATATATATGTATGTGTATATGTATGTATGTGTATGTATTTTTTTTTTTTTTTTTTTTTTGCATCCGACCTAGATATGGATCAAAAGGTCTCCTGTCGGCATGCTCCGCCTTTGTAATCCTTTGTAATCAAGGACAGGGAAGGTTTCGTTTGTTTATCAAAAGCAGCAAGTGAATTGATTATAAATACGATTGGGAAACATATACATGGTATGGGAAAGGGAATCCCCAGACAGCCAACGGGATGACCTGTCCATGTCCCCGTCCTCGTCCTCGGGTGTATAATTGTAAGGTCCAAACTGTTTGTAGACAGCTCGGTCGGCCATCTCGTTTCCATGGATGCCTACATGGGAGGGCACCCACTGGAAACGAAGACGGAGTCTGCGTCGTGCGATTTCTTCTGGAAGGATTAGGATTTCCTTGAGGATTTCCGGTCTTGTTTTGCAGTATTACATTTAGGCTGGACTGGGAGTCCGATAGGATGACTATTTGCGTTGGGGAACGGGGGAGAGTTTTGACTTTATTCAAAGTTTCTCTGATGGCGACGAGTTCGGCAGTTAGGATGGTGGTGGGCGGGAGCTTCACTTCGAAGTGCTCTCGCGTGGTCTCGAAGAACAGTCCTGCTCCTGTTCTGCCGTCACTGAGTACCGATCCGTCTGTGAAGATCTTGAAGTCGTCTGCGTATTCCTTAGCCAGCAGTTCTCGAGTACAGGTGGCGATTTGATGTGGTGGATCTTCTTTTGCTACTCCAGGGACATTGGTTTGTACCTCCGGCGGCTTCATGATCCAGGGTGGGTATGGATCGATTTGGGCTTGGGGGACACGGAGGCGGTCGGCTGGCTCTATTCCCGCTCTTGAACATAGACAAGTGATGCCAACAAAAAAATTGACCAAGCAACATGGGAGCTCTGGTCAGAGGAATATGCCGGGACTGCCGCTACCCGAGGCTGGCCCATCAAGACATGCACTAAGGCCTCCGGGCCCACCCTCATCCACTTCCAACCCACATTCTTCACCTCATCTCAAGAATCCGTGTCAACCACTGGAAAACCCGCTATCTGAAGACCGTCTGTGCCTGCGGGACGGAGCTGGTCTCTTTCCTCCACTGCTTATTCCTATGCCCCATCCTTCGTAACCACTTCCAACCGCTGCTAAACCTCCTTGGGAAGAACCCCCCAAGAATGTTATATTCAATCACCGACCACCACAGCATCATCATGGCAGCCCATCTAATCTCCACCTCACCAGTTGGACACTTATTATAGCGCCACTTGGGCTCGACATCTTCCCGGAGACGAATTAGATATACTAGATGTAGACACACAGCTAATATTGAGAAACTAAAAGACAGTCCCTAAATCGGATTCCTCCGCTGGGACTAAAAAAAAAAAAGAAAAAAAAACTGTAGACAGCTTACTGAAGAAGACCGACTCGGTCGAAACTTATAAGCAATAAAGGAGTTCCAGCCCATCTTCGCTTATTATCCCTGCACCCACACTCTCATCTGTCTAAAGTTCTAAACCATTCATCCACTAGTGAGTACATATCAAATCCATTTTACATGTGCCTAAATGTGTGTGTGTGTATATATATATATACACACACACGTATTTTGATCTCTATAATTATAGTGGCTAGTGTACATATGGTATCTTAAGTGACGCGACTGTGAGCGTACCCAGTAGTGCTGGGCAAATACCACTAATTTCAATACCGGAATTACCGGTAAACAACAATGCCGTTACCGGAATTACCGGTAATTTACCGGTAAAAGACTCGTGAGGTAGTAGTGACGTCCCAAGTTCGAGTCGCCTTTATGACTTAAATCTAAACAAATTTCATCCTACTATGGTGTGTAGTCACAAGTTTTGTAACGTCGTCACTATAAAAATCCTGCGCTCCGAGTCGTTACTCCAACTCTCGTGGGCGGGGAGTAGGGAGGGGGTGGGTGTAAGGTGTAAGGTCCCTATATTTATATTATAGTACCTTTAAATGGACAAAAAACACACGCATATATTTTATTTTAATTTTTTATTCTGTGTATCCATTTGGATACATGCCCACCGGAATCGCCAGCGCGCGCCACCTCCACCAATCTAGGGTAAGGCTCGCAAATAATAGTTACTTTTAACCCTAGATTGGTGGAGGTGTGCCAATTGGATACTACGCGAATAATAATTGGACTACGCGAATAATAATTACATGCGTATCACTAACAAAATATGATTTTTGAATAACACGTTACCTTGCGTCGTAGAGGCCACTTCAATGGGCATAGTGTTATTCCACCAGAATCTTTGATCGTCTCTGCCCGCTTATTCTTGTCTCTGATTTCCGTGAGTCTGTTGTGGTATACTGTATTCCCTGCCCCAACCCATAGCTTATATATATATCCTTGTCAGTCATCACTCGTGCGAGTCTGATAAGTGTATTTGTGAACTTGTTTGTGATTAACTCCAATACATGTACAGTACAAATAGATTGTAACATGCAGATGGTGTCTTTCATGAGCACCTGCGTACATTTATGTAAATATGCATATATTAATAAACATTAAATATAAAGTTAAATATGAAGATCTGGTAAGTGTCTCTCCAATCTCCCCGTTCTGTGAGCTTTCATGTCCGTTCTACAAACTTTACAACGTGCCTTATTTCCATCCTCTCACTTCCGCTAACCATTTTTAGGCAGACTGAAAAGATTTCGAGTAGTTTGACCACCTCTTCATTTCTAGATCACATAGGCTGACTATTCGAATACGTACATTTTGCACTGAACCTCTGCGGGCCGAGATGCGAACAAAACGATCTAGCACGTCTGTTAATTTTCATATTCGAATACGTACATTTCGTACTGTGCATCTGTGGGCCGAGAAGGGAGCAGGACGATCTAGCACGTTGAATACGTTCCTGTTAATTTTCATCCTACGTAGGGCCGTCAGTACTGTCACTCAGTACCACCAAGCCGAAACGTGCTTACCGCTCTTTGAGTATTATGGGATAGCTTATCGGTTAACGGAGCCTAAACGGTAGCAGATTTTTTGCTGGTAAGCTACCGTCAAGGTTGTTACCGATAAAACCCGTAACTGCCGGTAGCTGCCCACCACTACCGTCACTCAGTACCACCAAGCCGAGACGTGCTTACCGCTCCACGAGTGTTTGGTATAGCTTATCGGTTAACGGAACCTTAACGGTAGCAGAATTATTGCCGGTAAGCTACCGTCAAGGCTGTTACCGATAAAACCGGTAACTTTACCGGTAGCTGCCCACCACTAGTACCCAGGCCCGCTCATCAGTTTCACCATGTAGGCCTGTGCGTGAACAGTGACTATCATTTTACATCATCGTTGTAGTTTCAATTTAGACTACAACATATAGTGGCTGCTGTGGTCGCTACAGACTTACGAGTGCACTGTGAAGATTTATTTAGTTTGCATGTACGCAGCTTTGAGTCCAGCCGACCTACAACTACATTCTTCGTCTCTATTACGCAACTAGCTCACCCTCATATGAACTCTTCATACAGCACTCGCCCAAGCAATAGTCTTCACTGCCAGTCATACTCACAGCCTATTTGCGCCTAGTCTGCAAGCATACTAGACTGCTTCGTTAACTCACAATTACGCATGGACTCCATTAATCGTCCAGGTCATCACCTCCAGTCCAAGACGACCTACGTATCAAAGGGTTACATAGGCAATAGTCCCCTTCCCAAACAGATGAATCAGAAGCTAGAGGAGCAGTTTAACAATGTAAATCCTGATACATCTCTGGACAGTTCCTGGTATCATGCGAAATGTATCAGCACCACGAACTACTCAGTTCAGGCATGAACTATGTCAAAACGATCGTTGAAATACTATAATCTTTAAAAACGGAACACATCGCTGAAAAGATGCTACATGTAAACAAGAATATGTGAGAATATTAAAACATAAGTGAAAAGATGTTACATATAAATATGAATGTGATTTACACGAATTAAACAACTTCACTGAAATGAATATCCAATTTGCTTTTGACATGAACAAACAGTTACTGCTGAGTGGTGTTGCAATTGAATCAACTGTTTCAACAAGACTAGATTTGTTTTAAATCACTCTAACTTGCAATAGCTAGACCCATTCTTTATTGGGCGGTACATTTTCGGTCACCGTCCTATAGAATGGATATTAACAACGATCCTTACAGTTTCTAAAAATAGAAACAAACATTGCTATGACGTCACATGTTATTACGCACGTGTTACCCTTGCTAACGAACGTTGACAAACATTGACGAAAGTGTCTTCTTAGAATATATATATAAGAAGTGCAAGATCTAACACGCGAAGTTGAGAATACAAGGGCACTGGAGAACTCTAGTTCGAGCTAATTTGTTTAGTGTGAGGGCTCTGAATTTATGGAATGCAGTCACCGCCCCAACTATCAATGAATTTAAGGCAAGACTCGATCAGTGTACCTGGGCAATAGAGCGGTGATCATAACAGTTATTGGGAAAACAAATGTGCCATTAAGGGAACATCGTATACATGCACTACAGAGACATAATCATAAATGATGTAGAAAGTACATATTCATGTGAACTGGTGCAATTTATTTGAACATTGACGTTCCTATTAACTTTTACACCCAAGCTATGTTAAAGAGATGGGACCCATATAAGATAGTCTCGTAACTTCCCATGAAACAAAAATAGGGTCGAAATAGGTAAGCCTGACGAACTAAGTCTAGGAGGTCAGTACACACACAATACACATACATGTAGTAGGACCATACTTATTTTGAAAATTATTGAAAATCCCCTTGGCAACTGAATTACTCTTCTGGCCTAGCAAGCCATATCAAATAAATAAAAACTGAATTTGCTGTACCTATGCAATATGCACTGCATATACAGGGTGACCCAAAATGAATGCAACCCATAAAAGTACCCACAACTGATACAAATGTAAATAGATTAAGTTCATTTTTTATACACACTAACGTAAGATAATAACAATTAAGTTCTGAAAATGTGAGTTATTTCGGTTGGGTGGTCCACATGTCAGCGACGTTCAAATGTATGCTCCAAATGTCTACCGCGTTGACGGAGGCACTCCTGAATGCGCCGTGCAAAATTATTCACCACGCGGACACACTCTGCCCCTGGAATCTCTCTGATCCTTGTTGTTATTGCAGCTTTCAAGTCCATGATTGTCTGGGGGTTGTTCTCATAGACGTGGTCTTTCAAATAACCCCACAGATAGAAATCTGGGGGGTTAAGGTCAGGTGAGTGCGGGGCCCACTCGGGGTCACATCTTCTGCTGATCAATCGCTCTTGAAAGCGTTGTCGCAGCCAGGTCAGCGTTTGGTTTGATGTGTGTGGGGTGGCCCCGTCCTGCTGGAACCACTGCTCTGCACGAATGAGTCGAGCACGTCTCCCGAGTGTTGTCCAGAACTTCCTCAGGATCTTGATGTAACGGTCTGTGTTGACCGTGACGGACCTTTCCTGTTTGTCCTCAAACCAAAAAGGACCAATGATGCCATGCTTTGACATGGCCACCCAGGCAGTACATTTAACTGAGTGTAATGGACGCTCAAGAATATCCTCTGGTGGTGCTGTGCCCCAGAAAATACAGTTTTTACTGTTCACGTGGCCAGACAGAAGAAAATGTGCCTCATCTGAGAACCACACATCATCAAGAAAGTCAGGATTCACATCAATTTTGTCACAAAACCATTGACACATAACGACTCTTTTCTCCTTATCTGCCTGCGTCAACTTCTGTTTGATCTGAATTCTGTATGCATACAGGTGAAGGTCCTTTTTCAGTATCCGTCTAACTGATTCCCGTGCAATGCCTAGCTCTTGGCTTCGACGTTGGATAGACTTCTTCGGGCTGCGACCAACAGTGTCCCTGACAGCAGCAACATTCTCAGCGGCCCTTGCACTCAAATGCCGTCCAGTTCTCACCTCTCCAGCTTTAGAGCTCAGTTTTTGCACACTTCCTGATCTCCTGAACTTATTCACCCATCGGTAAATCTGACTTTTATCTGGATAATCGTTAAAGTTAAACTCCCTTCGGAATCTTGCTTGAACTGATTTGAACGATTTCGTCTCAAAATAGGTCTCAACGCAAAATGTTTTTTGTTCAGTTGTCCAAGGCATTTTTAGTACTGGCTGTTATTTTCTTTTGTTGTTATCCTCTCCTCTAGTGGAATCTGCAACATAAAACGAATTGGATTACTTTTCACGATTTTATTTGCTATGATATGGGTTGCACTCATTTTGGGTCACCCGGTATGTCATCAGTGGGTCCCCGTAAACTGTGGCCAGTAGACATATTAATAAAAATAAACGCTGATAAAGTACGGCCTTGAAAGCTTTAAAACACTGCAATCGCCGGGTAACGCGATACATGGTAAACCTATATTAAAACAAAGCCTAGACATCTTACGAAAAGGCCAGACCGGCATATGATGCCGTGGAAAATAGTCTTACTTTTCCACAGCTTCGGCTTTGTTTCAACTTGCTTTTGGTTTTCGACACTCCAACCAACGCTTCAATTGAATGTTGGAATAACATTCATTACGTTGAATGTCAATCTTGTCCCCAGGGACATCGTCGTCTAACAATAAAACCTTTGGAAATATGTCGTATGTCGTCGTTGTTACTCTTTTCGTATACAAAATTCATCGCGTTTGATATTTTACCCAACTGCCGATAGAGAGCGTGGTAATTGTGACGTCAACATTGCGGTTTGCTATTCTCTAGTATCAGTACAGAGGAGAATGACCAAAATAATGCAAGGGCTTAGAAATTGACTATGCAAAGAAGATGAGTGCTAGAGCTTCATATTAAGACAGCAGTGTGGGTCTCGTAGTAATGGGATGAAACTGGACAAATTTAGATTTAAGAAGGAAATAGGCAAGAACTGGTTTACCAGGAGAGTGGTAAATGAATGGAATAGACTTAGTAATCATATGGAGGGGTTTCACCCCCCGTGACCTTATCACGTGACTTGTCGTTAGTCCGCCACATTGGACGGTTACCTTTCCTCGCATAGTTCGTGTTTACATTTTGTATGTTTAGCTTAACTTAGTGGCCACAGCTTAAGTATAACAAGTGTTTTATCGTAAATCCAAGTTGTTTGTTGTAGAAAAATAAAGTACCAAACACAGTTATCGACTGACAAGGCATGGAAGATGGGTCACGCAGTCAATTTGGTCTGCACACAAGCCATTACGGCTTAAGAAGTGGCTTTAGTTCAGAAAAAAAAAAAAAAATGAGAGGCTCATGGGTGCGGAATCGGAGCTTCAGGGATGCCGCATAAGGAAGTAATGACCAACTTATAGAAAATGGGATCGGGGAGGACTGTCAGGATGGCAGTGCTCTCACCAATGAATTATATAGGACATTTGAGAAATTCGCTAGTGGACAGCGACATCAATCAGATAATCTCTTTTGACAGTAGCGCACGGGATTCGAACCCGATGCGCTTGGAAGTAAACTCCCAAACCGCACACACGCCTTAGACCGCTCGACCACTAAACAGCATAAAACCTTGGGAACTCATTGTCTAACTGACTCTCGAGATTGGGGAGGGCGCTTACTACACCCATTAACCACCCGTTTCACCACCAAGGCCGCTGCATCAAGTGGGAGTTGTAAGGACCGGATCGAAATTGGCGACATGCGTGAAGGGATTTCGATCCGGTCCTTACAACTCCCACTTGATGCAGCGGCCTTGGTGGTGAAACGGGTGGTTAATGGGTGTAGTAAGCGCCCTCCCCAATCTCGAGAGTCAGTTAGACAATGAGTTCCCAAGGTTTTATGCTGTTTAG
>NW_027467715.1:1091705-1101705 GCF_046742065.1 Oratosquilla oratoria
ATTGATAGTAATGATGATTGATAGTAATGATGATGATTGATAGTAATGATAGTAATGATAGTAATGATAGTAATGATAGTAATGATAGTAATGATAGTAATGATAATAATGATAATAATGATAATAATGATAATAATGATAATAATGATGATGATGATGATGATAATAATGATAATGATAATAATGATAATAATGATAATAATGATAATAATGATAATGATAATGATAATGATAATGATAATGATAATGATAATGATAATGATAATGATAATGATAATGATAATGATAATGATAATGATAATGATAATAATGATAATAATGATAATAATAATAATAATGATGATGATGATGAAAAGTGTTTTTAGAATGTCGAAATGGCCTCCATCTTGTGTCGTGACCTCGGCCTCGGTCAGCTGAGGCCACATTCACACCATCTGTGTCCTCGAGTTGGACTTGGCCCTGACGACGGCCGCGTCCCCGCTGTCTCAGGAGGACGTTGCCTCAGGGAGAGTTCTTCGGCCACGACTTCTCCTGCGACCTCTCGACAGAAGCCGAGGCTCGTCAAAAGGACTTCCGGCAAGAGTCTGCGACGGCAGCGGCAGCTGAGCATCGGGTCCCACCAACCTCAGAAGCCGCCAGAGGAAGTAAAAAAAAAAAAAAAAAAAAAAGTCTACTAATAACTAAAACCATAATGGTCAAGAACCTTTCCAAACCGAGGACCAGCGGTGGGGTGAAAAAGGGAGACACCTCATAAAGGTCTTACCATATCGTGCCTACACGAAGCCCGAGGGCACAGCACTTGAGCAGAAACGTCAAAGACACATCTGGAAGTGGCTGACCGACACCAAGAAACTATCGAGGGACGCGCTGCATAGCGATAAAGCCGTCGCTGCAAGCATAAGAGCACTGTAAAGCTTTCCCTTTCCTCTATGGCGGTGTTAAGGTGTTCAACGTAAAGGAATCGTTACGTACGTTTTACAGTTTAATAGGAACCTAAGCGAGAATAAGGGTTTCGAGTACACCGACGACATGTTTTATGGATTAGAGCTTTCTGAAGAAGATATAACAGAAGAGGCATGAGAAGGTTTCGTAAAGCATTACTTCTCCGGATAAGTGATGAAGAAAACGAAGATAAAGGAGAGGAACCTCCAAGGAAGAGGGCTAAAATGTATCTTTCAGCAATCAGGACGCGAAACTAACAGTGCCGCAGGTCAAACAAAGCCGGTGCCTGTAATGATGAAAAAGAAAAAAAAAATACGAAAAATCATACATCTAAGTATAAATAGAAATATCGTTTTCCTGTTTTTGATTACGCCATTGCCCCGCCCGGCAGAAATGAGACATCCTATGTCAGGGGGGAAAACAAACAACTGATATACAAATGTAGTAGCAAAACGAAGATTCTTCTTCGTGCAGGAGTTCATCTAGAAGCCTGGCGTTCCTTTGGGGGCCAGGGTTCCCCTAGGGACCCTGAGTTCCTCATGAGGCCCGGGGTTTCTCTGGGGACTCGGTGTTCTTCTAGGAGCTTGGGATTCCTCTGGGGATTCGGCGTTCCTCTAGAGGCCCGGGGTTCCTCTTGAGACTAGGGGTTCCTCTTGAGACTAGGGGTTCCTCTTGAGACTAGGGGTTCCTCTTGAGACTAGGGGTTCCTCTTGAGACTAGGGGTTCCTCTTGAGACTAGGGGTTCCTCTTGAGACTAGGGGTTCCTCTTGAGACTAGGGGTTCCTCTTGAGACTAGGGGTTCCTCTTGAGACTAGGGGTTCCTCTTGAGACTAGGGGTTCCTCTTGAGACTAGGGGTTCCTCTTGAGACTAGGGGTTCCTCTTGAGACTAGGGGTTCCTCTTGAGACTAGGGGTTCCTCTTGAGACTAGGGGTTCCTCTTGAGACTAGGGGTTCCTCTTGAGACTAGGGGTTCCTCTTGAGACTAGGGGTTCCTCTTGAGACTAGGGGTTCCTCTTGAGACTAGGGGTTCCTCTTGAGACTAGGGGTTCCTCTTGAGACTAGGGGTTCCTCTTGAGACTAGGGGTTCCTCTTGAGACTAGGGGTTCCTCTTGAGACTAGGGGTTCCTCTTGAGACTAGGGGTTCCTCTTGAGACTAGGGGTTCCTCTTGAGACTAGGGGTTCCTCTTGAGACTAGGGTTTCCTCTGGGGGTCGCGAGTTTCCACACATGCATACACATACGCTCTCTTCCGGGAGCGAAATAGCTGTCGATCACGAGTCCAACAATTGATCTAAAACCATGGTGAATCACATATGTGCATACACATACAAACGCTCACACAAGAACACATAATACACAAAAGTATATACGCGTGTGAGGCTCCGCCAGCTGAATAAAGCATATGGTTTCAGCCGAAATAAGTATATGACGTTTTCTTTCCTTCTGTTAATTGGAATCTTCATAGCAAGCGTATCTCCTACCATTATAATGTCTCTCGCAACCCTGACGGACAATCTCGAGTACAAGGCATTTCCAAAGAGAGAGAGAGAGAGAGAATAAACTAGAGATATAGAAGTAACACAGACAATACATTCAATAACTTAATATTGCAAAGGAGAGGCATGTTTCATAACTATGTCAGATGCGAAAAATATAATAATGATAAATAAATAGATAAATATATAAATAAACAAATAAAAAACTATGATATCAATAATAATGAATAAAATAAATAGGTAAAGTTAAATAATAAACAAACAGGTAAATAGTAAATAATAATAAATTGACAGATGAATAATAATAAATAATAATCAAGCAAATAATAATAAACAAATAATATAAAATAAATGGCAGGCATTACAGCATCTTAGGTATTTATCTAAATGAGCATTAAAGCTTTGAACTGAAGTACATTGCACTGCCTATGCAGGAAGTTTGTATTCCATTCATTAACTATACGGTTGGCAAAGATGTTTCTACCCACTTCCAAATTCAATCTATTTCATGACAGTTTGAGAATATCATTTCTAGTCTGATTTTCATTATATGTGAACATTTTGTCACTTTTGATGTTGTCAATTCCCTTTAGTATCTTAAAGACCTGTATTAAGTCACCTGTGAGTCTACGCTTTTTTAGGGAAAACAGATTCATATGTTTTTGTCGACTTTCGCAAGATTTACCTTTGATATTTGAAATCGGTGTTGTGGCTCGCCGTTGCATTTTTTCCAATCTGTCAAGGTCTTTAATGGGATTTGGTGACCATATGGAAACAGCATATTCTAATTGTGGACGAACTAACGTTTTATATAGCTTGTTAATGAGAGATGGACTTTTGAAGTTAGAGGCTGAAATACACTGCTTAAATAATTTGAGATCGTTACTGATAATTACGCCGAGATCATTTTCACTATCCACTTTTGTTAACGAATTTCAAAATAACTTGTAATCGTACTTACTGTTATATTTACTTATGTGCCTAACCATGCACTTACATGTGTTGAATTTCATTAGCCACTTTTCAGACCATTGTTGTAATGTATCTAAATCTTCTTGATATCTAATTGGTTTAAGTGATAACATTGATAAACAAGCTATAGATATCTGGTATGGTGTTCACTTTTTCTAATGTAGTTCTTTATGCTGATTTCAAATCTGAAAGCCGTTTTGCTCGATCACGTCAGGTTTCTAAAATATTAACAAAAATTAATTTTCTAGAAACACCGTTCATCACATTTTTTTAACCTCCGCGTTTTTAGTCATTTTTCATACAACGCCATACAATATTATCGTCGTCTGTAAAAATAGTTGTATTTAATGTAACGTGTCAAAACATTTAAGATATAGCATTACTAATCTTTCATATTTTTCTTTTTCAATTTTCAGGTTAAGGCGAAATTATGGCGTCCAGAGGTTGTATAAATTCACCGGATCTGTTTTGCTATGTGTGCGGCTATCTAACAGACAAATCCCATCGGAAGACTTTTACACCATTTCTGAAGAAAGCATATGAACTATACTATGATTCAAAGGTGGATACTGGTAAGTCCTGGGCACCACAGTTCATCTCTATGACATGCGCATGCAACTTGCGTGGTTGGATTAGGAAGGCGAAGAACAACCTTATGGCATTCGGAGTTCCCATGATATGGCGTGAGTCAAGAAACCATACAACAGACTGTTATTTTTGTTTGGCAAATGTCACAGGCTTTTCTTACAAAACTCGTGCATCTGTAAAGTATCCAGACGTTCTCTCAGTTTCTAAACCAATTCCACATGATCCCGTAAGTTGTCCAATACCAATAGCACCTGCAGAATATACATTTGATGAAGAAACGCAAGCAGAAAGTTCTCCTTCATCTTCCGGCAACGTATCCGACCCTGACTACCAATCCGGAGAAGGTATTCATTTAGTTAACAATACTGATCTGTCTGACCTCGTACGGGACCTGGCCCTAACAAAAGGTCAAGCGGAATTGCTCGGTTCACGCCTTAAAGAATTTAATTTGCTTGCACCGGGTACAACTACTTCACATTTTCGCCACAGACAGAAGGAACTTGAGAAATTCTTTGCAATGAGTGACACCATTTGCTACTGTTCTGATGTCGAAGGCCTCATGTCAAGTCTCGGGGTGGAACACAACATTGAAGAATGGCGATTGTTCATTGACTCATCTAAAACAAGTTTGAAAGCAGTATTATTACACAATGGAAACAAATATGCATCAGTCCCTGTTGGATATTCTATCCACCTCAAAGAAACATATGAAACTATGTCGCTACTTCTTGAAAAAAATCGCTATCAAGAGTATAAATGGTGTATCTGCGGTGATTTAAAAGTCATCACCATTCTCATGGGAATGCAGACAGGGTACACCAAGTACTGCTGTTTTATCTGCGAGCGGGACAGTAGAGATAGAAAGCAACACTACATAAAAAAAGAGTTGGCCAATTAGAAACACAATGCAGCCAGGAAATAAAAATGTACTTCGTGTGCCGTTGATTGACTGTGATAAGGTTCTCATGCCACCGCTTCACATCAAGCTGGGGCTCATGAAGAATTTCGTGAAGGCACTAGACAACGACTCAGATGCTTTTCGGTACCTTTGCAACAAGTTTCCAGGGTTGAGTTATGCGAAAGTGAAGGAAGGTGTGTTCATAGGTACACAAATAAGGAAGGTAATTGCTGACACACACTTCCAAAACTTACTGAATGATACTGAAAGAAATGCATGGGTAGCATTCAAATCAGTTGTAGTCAATTTCCTTGGAAATTATAAATCTGCAGACCATGTTAATGTTGTGAAGAAATGCATCAGTGCGTACAAACACTTGGGAGCCAACATGTCCCTTAAAATTCATCTGCTCGACTCACATCTTGACTTCTTCCCCGAACACCTAGGTTCAGTTAGTGACGAACACGGTGAACGTTTTCACCAGGACATCTCGGTGATGGAGTCACGGTATCAAGGTCGATGGAGTGTAGCAATGTTGGCCGACTACTGCTGGTCACTTCAGCGTGACATACCAAATGCTCAGCACAAACGCAAGTCTACGACCAAGAAATTCAAACCAAACGCACCTTAGATTAAGAAAGTATTTCAGTGTGTATGGATTGCATGTGTATATTATATGTTGAACTAGATATTACTGTATAATACAAGTGCCATGCACCTCAATTTCACTATTTACTTAGCTGATGCCATGTTCATTATTACTCATGTAAAAATAAATTGGTCTAGTGAAATATAAATGGTTGAAGGCGTATATCAAATAAACGGTGGGTGACAGAGACAAATGGTTTTCATATCCTGAATCAGCATGTTTCACATGTCATAGAACAAGTGTTGGATACCAAGATATCCGCAACTTTTTAAAATTTGTATATCAGTGTATAATTTGCCATTCCGCACAGTTTTGTATCACCAGCAAATTTGGAGACAATATATTTCAGTCCGTGGTCTATATCATTTACGAGTATACATACTATGAATAGAAGTGGCCCAAAAACGGAACCTTAAGGAGCTACACTCGTAACATTTTTCCATCTAGAAGTTTTGCCATTTAGAACAACTCTTTTCGATCGTTTGACCAACCTAATAGGCTACCACTTATTCCGTGTAAAGCTAATTTAGTAAGTAGTCTTTCGTGGTGGAGGGTATCTAAACCTTTTGCAAAGTTTAGATATATCAAACCTATTTTATTTCTCTTGTCATAATTCGAGATGACTGTGTTGTAGAATTTGCGTAAGACACAAGAATGTTTCCGTCTGAATCCATTTTGGCTATCATTTATCAGTTACTTTCTAAATGATGTTCGACAGCATCTCTGATGATAGTCTCCATCATTTCTCCTACGATGGAAGTCAAGCCTGTAGTTATTTGGTTTCTTTTTGTCACCTTTTTTAATATGTAAGTAATGTTAACTAGCTTCCATTCTCTTCGGACATCTCCGGATATGATGGATGTCTTGAAAATAATTTTAGATGAAACAACAATCTCACTTTTCATTTCCTTTTAGATTCTTGGGTGCCAACCGTCAGGCCCTGGTGTTTAATTAAGTTTGAATATTTCTATACTGCTTACCTTATACTGTTACTCCTACCTTTGGAGTACAGTAACAGACTACTGCTTTGATTTTAAATCACTAGAACACTACACTTTATCTTATACCTGTAACAATATAGCGCTGTAGTATACAATTACAAAAAACACAACACAATCACTTGTCACTGTTCGAATATATAGACTTCACAGGGAGTGATAAACTTAACAAGAGGTATTCGCTAGCTGGTGTCTCGGCAGCAAAACGAATTTACTAGCTGAGGTCTCGGAGCAGACTGAGCTGCCCAGTGGAACTTGATGCATGCAGCGTTATCTCTTAGTATTAGTTCTGATGACATAATGGTTTGTGTACCGACCTAGGCCATCTCAATTAAAGATGTCGTTCTGTAGCGAAACAGACAATTCCTTCACCGATATTGAGAGTTATTCATCGTCTTTTGAGAGTTGTCTCGACTCTCAAATTTTTTATCCATGACAGCAGGCAAGATGTTACGATAGACGGTATAGTTATGAGCTATTATTTTGAACCAAAATATCTCTCTGAAGTTTTCATATTAGTACTTAACTGTCAAGAGTTTTTATGGGAGTAGTAGAGCTTGTGTCAGGATTGGAAATGGAGAGAGTGAGTGGTTCGAAGTAAAGGTGGGACTTCGTCAAGGATGCGTTATGTCGCCCTGGCTGTTCAACTTATACATGGATGGGGTGGTGCGAGAGGTAAATGCAAGGGTAGTGGGCAAGGGATTGGAGATGGTTAAAGAAAATGGAGAAAAGTGGGAGGTGAGCCAGCTGTTGTTTGCGGACGACACTGCGCTTGTGGCAGGATCGGAGGAGGGATTGAGGAAGTAGGTGAAAGAGTTTGGGAGAGTATGTGGTAGAAGAAAGCTAAAGATAAATGTGGGTAAAAGTAAGGTGATGAGATGTACAAAGGGTGAAAATGGCAGTAGACTGGAAGTGAGCATTAAGGGAGAGCGACTGGAGGAAGTGGATAGTTTTAGATATTTGGGTGCAAATGTGGCAGGAAAAGGTGGAGTGAATGTGGAGGTAGAATGTAGATTGAGAGAAGCGAGTAAATGCCTTGGTGGATTAAAGAGTGTAATGAGGATTAGACATTTGAGAGTGGATGCTAAGAGGAGACTGTATGAAGGAGTGATTGTGCCAACAGCACTGTATGGGGCAGAAACATGGAACATAAGAGAGGAAGAGAGAAGGAGTTTGAATGTGTTTGAGATTAGGCGTCTGAGAAGTATGATGGGGTTTACTAGGCTAGATAGAGTGAGAAATGAGGAGGTGAGGAGGAGAACAGGGGTGGAAAAGGAGCTGGGAGAGATAGGGTTGATGAAAGAATATTAGGATGGTTTGGACACATGGAAAGAATGAGTGAAGAAAGACTAGTAAAAGAGGTGTGGAAGGCAGATGTGGAGGGAGTGAACATGAGGGGACGTCCTAGGATGAGGTAGATGGATGGGGTGAAGGGGGCTTTGGGAAGAGGGGAATGTCTGTTGAGGAAGGACAGGAGGGGACAGAAGACAGGGGTGAATGGAGAATGGTTGTATATGGATGATGTTGTGATTGCATGAGGTGGAATGGGCGGGGTTGGGGGTTGGGGGGTGAGTTAGTATGTGTGAGCAAAAGTTGACGCAGCCCGAAGGGGTTTCTCCCCGTCCTCTCTTTTTATGCAATGGGGGGACGGAGAGGGGGTTCGCCGATTTAATGAAGCGGCTTTGCTGTGGATGTGCTATGTCTTGCGACACTGCTTCTGACCCAGGGCAGTGGACAAGGTGCAGGGATGACCTGTCATCCAGGAGGTGCTCAGATAAGAGGGAGGGTGGAGGGGTGTGGAGTGTATTCAGGGATGGATTGGGTGGAAATGATTTTATGCCTTTCCCTTTTTGGCTACCTCCCTTGTAAGGGGGAAAAAGCCTTGGTATATGTATGTATGTATGTACTTAACTGTGTGAATGTTAGTTCTGCAATGCTGTCTTTGGCCACTCAGAAAAAGTAAGGATAGTATATGCGACGCATTGAACATTTCTGCACTGTGCTCCTAGACAATTCTGCATGACGTTCACATTACGCTTCCTATATGCCACAATCTTTTTAAACAATGATGTCTACAACGTAATACATTTATTTTCTTCATTTCGGCTCTACTATGCCTGTGAAAATGCTAATTGATTACTACAAGATAAAACTGATCCTTCCTTGCACGACAAGTCAGATACATTACTTTAAATTGTCTAAGGAATATATAAAAACGAATGCTTCACTACAAGTTTTTTCATTCCTTTACTGCACGCCCTATATTCTGCCTTGTTTTGTTTTAGTTTCACTTTCATTATATCTTTTTTATGTAATTTCTATGATAATCACTGATTATTTCTTTTTTCTAAAATTATCAAAATATTCAAAGAAGGGCATGGCGCCACGGGTAGATTTTACAAGAATGGCTGAACCAGACGACATTTTTGAAGCAGACAACGTTTTTCAAGCAAACGACGTAAATTAAAATTAAAATAAAAACGAGTTTCGTGTAGCTTATCTAGCTATTATTGACACTGATAAATACCAAAAACATAATCCGGCAAAATTAGACTTTTAATTTAATACAAGTGACGAGTAAAGAAACAAGAGGTTAACCGGGGATAGGGCGGAATGAAGGCGTTTGCGACTTGCGTTTGCTCGAGGAAAGAAAGTGTTCAAGAAATAAGAAAACTGTTGACGGTGTAGATTGTAGAGGCTTCTTTGCCTTCGACTAGCAATTCAGTCACTCTTCAGAGAGGGTGCGACTGCGTGTACAAGAACACACGTGGTCCGCGGCAAGCTCGGTACTCCAATATTCCCTATCGATGGTGATGAGAACTAATATTTTCCTTTGAAGTATTGAAAACTTGGATAGCAATGGCACCTTCGGAGACAAAGACTAGGTGCTGGTTATCTCGTCTAATTCCTATTTTGCCAATTGAGATGAGTTCTGACCTTCCTTCTAGAGATTATTTTACAATGGACGCTGGTGGTGCTGCATTCGTAAAGTCGTCTCTGGAGAAGGTTAACAACTAAACGCGAATGTACATTCTCTGGTTATATAACTAACGATGAGAAGTCCTAGATCACACTTTTGCAACTGGTAGGCTCTCTTCAGCTAACGGTCTACCAAGCTATATACACTTTTGCGAGCAGTCTACCTGCACTTTTATACTTTAGTGTGCGATCTGCCTGCCCTTTAGCGTTCAGACAGCGTTCAGACAACTTGCGCTTTTACACTTTACTAGTAATGAAAACACGTGCCAGGGTCTGTACCTTCTGCCAGGAGTTTCTATTAAGGCAAGACTGGGATGTGCTTTGAAGGGGTTCAGATCAATATATTGTCACCAATTGCCCCGACTGCCAAAAATCCCTGCAGACCAAGATGCCGACAAACTCAAAATCCCGACATAGAAAAACATACATTCTGCTCTCTTAAATATCATTGGGTAGTCAGAATAGTAATGGTTTCCTAT
>NW_027467715.1:1106705-1114205 GCF_046742065.1 Oratosquilla oratoria
CATTTATCTATCTTATCATTACTTATATTATAATTTTTATTTATCATCATTATAATTTTTTCACATCCGACCTAGTTATAGACCAAAAGGTCTCTTGTCGGTATGCTCCTCCTTTGTAATCCTTTGTTATAACAGAAATATACAGGTTTATTTAGCAAGATTAATTATCCATTTAATCTATTGATTTGTTCGTTTATCCATTATTCGTTTACTCATTTAGAAAAGAAAAGTATTTATAGTCTACCCCATATTGTAGGAATTGTCTCCATCTTTGGTCGTGACCTCTCTCTCGGTCACCTGAGATCACATTCACACCATCTGTGTCCTCGAGTTGGACTTGGCTCTGACTACGGCCGCTCCCCCGCAGCCTCAGAGAGAGTTCTTCGGCCACAACTTCTCCAGCGACCTCTCGACAGAAGCCGAGGCTCGGCCGGGATTTTGAAAAGGACTTCCGGTAAGAGTTTGCGTCGGCGGCGGCAGAGGAGCATCGGGACCCACCAACCTCAGAAGCCGCCCAAGGAAGAAAAAAATCTACTCCAAAACGGGAACCCGCGGTTTAGTAAAAAAAAAAAAAAAAAAAAAAGGGACCACCAATCGCTTAGGTTTTACCATATCGTCCCTACACGAAGCTCGAGGGCACAGCATTTGAGAAGAAACATCAAAGACACTCCTGGAGGTGGCTGACCGACACCAAGAAACTATTGAGGGATGCACTACAGAGCGATAAAGTCGTCGCTGCACGGCTAAGAGCAATGTAAAGCCTTCACTTTCCCATCTGGTGGTGTTAAGCCGTTCAACGTATCGTAATCGATACGTAGGCTGTACAGGAAGTTACTTAAGTTTAGTAGGAACCTACGCGAGAACAAGGTTTTCGAGTACACCGACGATATATTTTACGGATTAGAGCTTTAGGAAGAAGATATAAAAGAGGTATAAGAAGGCTCCATAAAGCATTACTTCTCCGGATAAGTGATGAGGAAAACGAAGACAAAGGAGAACCTCCAAAGAAAAGAGCTAAAAATGTATCTTTAAGCAACCAGGACGCGTAGCGAACAATGCCGCAGATCAAGCACCCATAGCGAAGACATAGCGGCGAATCCGGTGTTTGTAATGATAAAAAGGAAGAAAAAAAGCATAAATAAGATACGAAAAATCATACATCTCGTATAAATGAAAATATAGTTTTCCTGGTTTTGATTATGTCATCGCCCCGCCACGGAACCCGGAAAAAAATGAGACATTCTATGTAAGGGTGGAAAGCAAACAACTGATATACAGACGGAGTAGCAAAACGAAGGTTCTTTGTGCAGGGGTTCCTCAAGGAGACTGACGTTCCTTTGGGGGCCAGGGTTTTTCCAGGCCCGGGGTTCCTCTTGGGGTCCTGGTTTCGTCCGAGGGTCCGATATATAAGGATTTTTTTCCGACATGCCAGCCATTAGGGGAAGGAGCTTTAAGTGAAAGTCGAAGAGAAGCCGGTAATACCAGGGTAGTAGAAATATTATATATATATATATATATATATATATATATATATATATATATATATATATATATATATATATATATATATATATATATCATTAGATCAATAAAAATGATAAATGAGAACGTTGTTAGTCTACATGTATTGGGTACGGGTCTCATTAGGGCAATACCCCATCCCTGTTGGAGCCGAGGCTCTCTGAAGAAAACCTGGACACAGCGATGTTGTGGCTGGAAGGGTCACATTAGCTCTGAAGGCAACAGCGTTGGAAGGAGACTCAGCTTCGAGCGACCCCGCACACACACTCTCAGACACATATACATATAGAGATACATACATACATATACAGATACACACATACACAAAGTCACAAACTCATACATACACACAGAGACACAAATATACACATTCATAAACATACAGAAAAAAGACACATGCACACACACATACATAGAGAAAATACATATGCAGACAAAATATATACATATAAAGACAAATTCACACATGCATACACATACAAATTCACACATGCAGGCACACACGCATGCATACACATATATGAGGTCTGAGCTCTCTACCAGGAGGGAAATAACTGTTGATCACGAGTCCAACACGTGATCCAAGACCATGGTGAATTACACATACAGTCGCTCACACACGAAT
Source organism: Oratosquilla oratoria (assembly GCF_046742065.1). Lineage (NCBI taxonomy): Eukaryota > Metazoa > Arthropoda > Malacostraca > Stomatopoda > Squillidae > Oratosquilla > Oratosquilla oratoria. Next base: position 1,108,852 of record NW_027467715.1, read on the forward strand.
ACATACACAAAAATATATAGGCGTGTGGGGCTCCCCTCAGCTGAATAAAACAAATTGCTTCAGGCTAAATAAGAATATGACGTCTTTCCCTTTGTTAATTGGAATCCTCATACCAAGCGTATCTCCCACCATTATCATGTCTCTCGCAATCCTGACGGACATTCTCGAGCATAAGGCAATATCCAAAGAGAGAATGGACGGATCCCCCACCACCCCAAAAATAAAAAATAAAATAAATAGATAGAAATGAAATAAATAAATACAATAAATAGATAGAAATGAAATAAATAAATACAATAAATAGATAGAAATGAAATAAATAAATACAATAAATAAATAAATAAATAAATGAATAAAAAGAGAGAGAATAAAGTAGAGAAACAGACTCAAATAGCTTAATACAAATGATTACAATGGAGGAGCGTGCCGACAGGAGACCTTTTGGTCCATAACTAGGTCGGATGCAAAAAATATAATAATGATGAATAGCCAAATGAATAAATAAATAAATGAATAAATAAATAAAAATTATAATAACAACTGATAATAAATGAATAGGTAAAGTTAAATAATAAACAAACAGATAAATAGTAAACAATAATAAATGGACACATAAATAATAACAAATGATGATCAAGCAAACAATGATAATAAACAAACAGACAAATAATAGTAAACAAATAATATAAAATAAATGACAGGCATTACAGCATCATGTTTACATGTTTATCTAAACTAGCCTTAAAGCTTCGAACTAAACTACATTCCACTGCCTCTGCAGGAAGTTTATTCCATTCATTAACTACACAGTTGGCGAAATTGTTTCTAACCATTTCCAAATTAAATCTATTTCCTGACAACTTGAGAGCATTATTTCTTGTCGGGTTCTCATTCAGTGTAAACATTTTGTCACTTTTGATGTTGTCAATTCCCTTTAGAATCTTAAAGACTTGTATCAAGTCACCTTTGAGTCTACGTTTTTTAGGGAAAACAGATTCATATGTTTTAGTCTACTTTCGGATGATTTACCTTTGATATTTGGAATCAGTTTTGGTGACCATATGGAAACAGCGTATTCCAAATGTGGACGAACTACGATTTATATAGCTTGTTAATGAGAGATAGACCTTTGAAGCCAAAGGCTGAAATACACTGTTTAGATGATTTGAGATTGTTACTGATAATTACGCCGAGATCATTTCCACTACCCACTTTTGTTAACGAAATCCCAAATAACTTGTAATCGTACTTACTGTTTTATCTACCTATGCATTTACTTGTGTTAAATTTCATTAGCCACTTTTCAGACCATTGCTTTAGTTTATCTAAATCTTCTTAAATATCTTTTTGGTTTAAGTGATAATTTGCCATTCCGCACAGTTTTGTACCATCAGCAAATTTGGAGAGAATATATTTCAGTCCGTGGTCTATATCATTTACGAGTATATATACTATGAATAGAAGTGGCCCAAGAACGGAACCCTAAGGAACTCTACTCGTAAAATTTTTCCATCTAGAAGTTTTGCCATTTAGAACAACTCTCTGTTTTCGATCGTTTAACCAATTATTAGTCCAACTTAATAGGCTACCACTTATTCCGTGTGAAGCTAATTTAGTAAGTAGTCTTCTATGGGGGATGGTATCAAAAGCTTTTGGAAAGTCTAGATATATAGAAAGAAGAGGAGTGGGAGGGAGTGAAGGAGAGAGTAGAAGTAGGAGTGGAGGAGGAATGGGGATGGTTCAAGGAGGGAGTTACAAGGTGTGCAAAGGTGGTGTGTGTAACAAGGAGAACGGGAGGAAATAGAAGGAAGGGTAGTGAGTAGTGGGATGAGGAAGCAAAAAAGATTGTAGAAGAGAAGAAGCGACTTTTCACAGATTGGTTACAAAATAGGACAAGGGAATCATACGAGAGGTACAAAGAAAAGAGAAGTAAAATATAAGATACAGGAGGCAAAGAGGAGAGTAGATGTGAAATGGAGTAAGAGTATGGCTGAAAATTTTGAAAGTAATAAAAAATGTTTTGGGAAGAAATTAAGAGAGGAAGAGCAGGCAAATCAAGTAGAGAAGAAAAGGTAAAAGATGCAGATGGAGAGAAGCGGGATGCGCTAAGAAAATGACCTTGATGAGTGAGGAAAACGGAGGAGAAATAAAGAAAGATGAAGTAAAGGTAGTTGTTAAAATGATGAGCACAGGTAAGACACCTGGGTTGGATGGATGTCAAGCACAATGTCTGAAAAAAAAAGAGGTACAGTGATGGTGGACTGGCTGGTGAGGTTATTCAATGTTTGTTTAAGAGAGGGTAGGGTGCCGGAGGACTGGAGGAGTGCCTGTAAAGTTCCACTTTACAAGGGAAAGGGGGACAAGTGTGAGTGTAGTAGTTTCAGAGGGATCAGTTTGTTAAGTGTAGTTGGGAAGGCCTATGGGAGGGTTTTGATCGCTAGGATTAGGAATAGAGGGAGTAACTGGTGAAGAATAGTGTGTATTTAGGACAGGTAGGGGTTGTATAGATAATTTTTTTGTGGTAAGACAGATGTGTGAGAAAGCTATAGAAAAGGGTAAGGATGTTTTTGGGTTTTTATAGATCTGAAAATGATTATGACAGGGTAGACAGGAAGGTACTGTGGAAAGTATTTCAGATATATGGGATAGGAGGAGAGCTTTTAAGAGTAGTTAAGAGTTTTTACGAGAGTAGTAGAGCTTGTGTTAGGATTAGAAATGGAGAGAGTGAGTGGTTTGAGGTAAAGGTGGGACTTCGTCAGGGATGTGTTATATCACCCTGGCTGTTCAATTTATACATGGATGGGGTGGTACGAGAGGTAAATGTAAGGGTAGTTAGTCAGGGATTGGAGACGGATAAAGAAAATGGAGAAAAGTGGAAGATAAATCGGTAGTTGTTTGCTGACGACACTTCGCTTGTAGCAGAATCAGAGGAGGGATTGAGGAAGTTTGGGAAGGTGTGTGAACGATGGAAGTTCAAGATAAATGTGGGTAAAAGTAAGGTGATGAGATGTACAAGAGGAGAAAGTGGCAGCAAACTGGAAGTGAGTATTAAGGAAGAGAGACTGGAGGAAGTGAATAGTTTTAGATACTTGGGTGAATGTGGTGGGAAGGGAGGAGTGGAGGTAGAATGTAGATTGAGAGAAGCGAGTAAATGCCTTGGTGGATTAAAAAGCGTAATGAGAAATAAACATTTGGGAATGGATGCTAAGAGGAGATTGTATGGGGCAGAAACATGGAACATAAGAGAGGAAGAGAGAAGGAGCTTGAATGTGTTTGAGATGAGGTCCCTGAGAAGTATGATAGGGGTTACTAGGCTAGATAGAGTGAGAAACGAGGAGATGAGGATAACGGGGATGGAAAGGAAGTTGGAAGATAGAGTTGATGAAAGAGAATTGGGATAGTTTGGGCACATGTAAAGAATGAATGAAGAAAGATTAGTAAAAGAAATGTGGAAGACAGAAGTGGAAGGAGCGAGGATGAGGAGGCGACCAAGGATGAGATGGATGGATGGGGTAAAAGGGGAATTGGGAAAGAGGCAAATGTCTGTTGAGAATGAACGGGAGAGGAGAGAAGATAGGGGTGAATGGAGAATGGTTGTGTGTGGATGATGCTGTGATGCATGAGGGGGAATGGGTGGGGGATGGGGGATGGGGGATGGGGGGTGAGGGAGTATGAGTGAGAAATAAATTGACGCAGCCCGAAGGGATTTCTCCCCGTCTTCTCCTTTTCTGCTTGAGGGGACGGGGAGGGGGGATCGCCGATTTAATAAAGCTGCCTTGGTGTGGATGTGCTGTGTCTTGCGACACTGCTTCTGACACAGGGTAGTGGGCAAGAAGCAGGGATGACCCGTCATCCAGGAGGTGCCAAGATAAGAGGGAGGGAAGAGGGTGGAGGGGAGTGGAGTGTATTAGGGATGGAATGGGTAGGAGTGGTTTTTATGCCTTTGCTTTTTGGCTACCTCCCTTGTAAGGGGAAAGGAGCCTTTGGTATATGTATGTATAATACTATTCCTGTGTTGCTCAGCTCTTATTCTCACGCAGTTTAAAAAATTCTCTTTATATCTACGTTTTACCATGTACGCAGTTTGTATCCAGCAGACGTACAACTACCTCCTACGTCTCTACTACGCAACTAGCTCACCCTCATATGCATTCTTCCTACAGCTCTCGCCCAAGCAATAGTCTCCACTGCCCAGTCATACTCACAGCCTAGACTGCTTCATTCACTCACAACAACGCATCAACTCCATTCATCGTCCAAGGCATCACCTCCACTCCAAGACGACCTATGTATTCTGTACATATTCAATAGCCATCCCCAAGCTACCTGTTACGCGTCTACAACATAAAGCATCTATTTCGTGATGGATAAAACTATCAATAACAGCTTTCCTTGAAATTTCTGTAAGGAGATTTCAATGTTTACCATCAACTTTGGCTCTCTTCCCCATTTACATTTACAAATTCCCATCTGGGGTATTGACTGCATGTCTTAAGGTAGTGGCACACTAGGCATGCTACTTGCTTTTGCTACTTCGTTCGAGTAGAAACGACTTTGGTTACAATATCCTAGACTTCCGTCACAACATCTCAACAATATGTCTAACATTCGTATATGTTTAGTGTCTCTTAGTCCGTCATTCAACTTCTCACTATTTGACTCGAGTAATTTGACGTTTGGAAATTTGAAAGACAAAAAATCGTAACCGATGTCGTTTCTACCTTTATGTAACCAATATTCTAGTGGTTTCAGTGATATCCCAACGGACCAAGTTGCTCAGCATTGTCGACTGGAGACTAGTGTACACTCACAATTGAATGCTGATGTCTTTTAACTCAAACTAACCCTCTGTTCTGCTGTTACCCTCCTTAAATAATTTATTTACCACATCTGCGTGCTCATCGTCTTCGGTGCGATGTTGTTCCAAAGGATAGAGGCGTTAGCTATTTCCAACAAATTACTAAATAACCGTGTACAAGTCTGCCAGTGAACTAGCCTTCCACTTCCCTGTTCTTTATGACTTGAAGCAGTTCATCAACTTGCCCGTATTCCCGGCCTTCTTACAGATGGGGGGGGGGGGGCAACCTTCTACAGGGTGGCCCAGAAGTCACTGAGAGGTTGCTACTTGTGACTTGTGGTCATTTCTTCAAGGTTTGACCTTAGGCTCGATATGTGGTTCCAGCCATCTGGGACAACTACTCATACTCCAAGAGAACCAATGTAGTTGCTGAGACAATGTTTCTGTCTTGCATTAAAATTCTATACATTTTGTGACAATAATAGAATTATAAAATAAATAAATAAATAAATAAATAAATAAATAAATAAATAAAAATCAGTGACTTTTGGACCAC
>NW_027467715.1:1119205-1129205 GCF_046742065.1 Oratosquilla oratoria
CCTACTTTGCCCCATCCCCCTTTTATGTACTACCTCACCACCCTATATAAACTTGCATCTTAACTTTCTGTAAGCATTCTGCTGAAGAGGACTATAGACAGTAGTCGAAATATACAGTGTCCCTTTATTTCCGTTATTATTTCTCCGACAGTGGGTTTATAGTGAACTTTTATAAATGTGTTATAACATACCATTTTCCAATAAATATATATATATATATATATATATATATGTTTATATATATGCATATCTAAATATGTATATATATATATATATATATATATGTAATTATGAATTATTTACACATATATCTACATTTCATTCTATATTTCTTAATCTTACATTTCCACTTTCGTCGGGTCGTGCAGGCGTGGTGAATCTAAACCGAAGACTGCTAATGCCACCCGAGTTTGAGAAACACTCGAGGGAAACAAGACATCTTTTTCAATGCGTGCTCACACACATACACACAGAGCAAACCTGGAACTGACGACTCACCTGCCCCCTACCACCGGGACCGGGTACCTCTTTCTCTCAACATGACATGTCTCTGACAGGAAAAGTACGTGTGCAAGACACGTCTACCTCTCATTCTGCCAAAGATAGCGAGCGGTTAAAAGTGGGAAGGAGGTCTATATACGGGAAACAGGAATCCCACCATGAATGAACTAGATCACACAGCCTCCTTAGAATTGTGTTCTCCAGAGGGAGCCCCTCCTTCTCGAGCAAGCTAGGGAGCGCCACGGAAGAACCACAGAATCGACGAGGATATGTCCTTAAATATATTCACTCTTGATGATAATGATGATCATAACAAAGTTGATGACAATAATAATAGGGATGATGATGGTAATAATAATAATAATAATAATAATAATGATAATAATGACAACAATGATAATGATAATAATAATAATAATAATAGTAATAATAATAATAATAATAATAATAATAATAATGATGATAATGATGATAATAATAATAATAATAATAATAATAATAATAATAATAATAATAATAATAATAATAATAATGATAATAATGATAATAATGATAATAATGATAATAATAATAATAATAATAATAATAATAATAATAATAATAATAATAATAATAATGATAATAGTAATAATGATAATAATAATAATAATGAGAATGATAAAAAAAATATACCGGTTCATTTTAGCAGGTTTGATTATTCACTTAATCTATTAATTTGTTCGTTTATCCATCAATGAATTACTAATTTAGACAAGAAAAATGTTTATAGGTTATCAATGTCGGAATGGTCTTCAGCTGAGGCCACATTCACACCATCTGTGTTCTCGAGTTGGATTTGGCCCTGACGACGGCAGCTCCCCCTCGGCCTCCGGAGGACGTCGCCTGAGAGAGAGTTCTTCGGCCACGACTTCTCCAGCGACCTCTCGACAGAAGCCGAGGCTCGTCGGGGATTCTTCTTCCCCTTGCCATCCAGCATCCCTTGGGGTTTGGAAAAGGACTTTCGACAAGAGTTTGCGTTGGCATTAGGTCCCACCAACCTCAGTTGCTGCTAGAGGTGTGGTGAAGAATGGGACACCTCATATAGATATTAATTCAGCCGTAGAGGGGAACCATCAATCGCCTACGTTATACCATACAAGTATCGTGATTACACGATACCCGAGGGCAAAGCACTTCAGAAGAAACGCCAGACACTTCTGAAAGTGGCTGACCGACACTAAGAAACTATCAAGAGATGTGCTACAGAGCGATAAAGCCGTCGCTGCAAGGCTAAGAGTATTGTAAAGCCTTTCTTTCCCTCTCCCGAAGTTCGATTTGGGGGTCACATCGTCACACACGTCAGATCTAAGACGATGAAGCGAGGAAGAACTTTCAAGCAGCTGGTCCCCTTCATTTGCATTGGGACGGGAAAATGCTGCAGAAAATGGGAAGAAAGATGATGAAGAGAGTTGCGATTCTGGGAACTGGTCAAGGATTTGAGAAGTTGATGGATATTCCAATCGCTGCCCGAAGTACTGGAGAAGCTCAGGCCGCAGTGTGTCTGGAATTGCTCGAGTCTTGGTAAATTCGGGACGAAGTAGTTGCATTGGGCTTCGATACAACTGCAAGCAACACTGCCTTCCACAATGGCGCGTGCGTCCGGATCGAGGAAAGTCATGTTCTCTCTGACGTCTTTCGAGTCTGTGGGCACACTGAAGGTCCTGAAGTCGCCATTTGCAAGCGTTTTCAGAAAGAGTGGCCGACTATCTACCAGCAAGAGTACATGGAAGATACCCTCTTCGAAGGACATCTGGAGCCGCTCTGCTCCCAGATGAAGGATTACCAGGCATCTGCCCCGGCTGAGCCAACGAAGTGTCTGCGCGAGGATTACTTCGAAGTCCTGCAGGTCAGGTCACATCCCTGTTCCTCGGAGGGGCACAACGACTCAACCATCGTTTCGTGCTTCTGGTGCCATTCACCACGCGAGATGGATGTCAAAGGGCATTTACTGACTCAAGATGTTCCTTTTCCAACACCGGTTTGATATAACAAAACGAGAGGATTGGAATGTGACTAGCATGGCGATGCTCATTACCCTGGTGGACATCCGCTTTTAGCACGAAGCTCCTATGCCATCCCACGCCCCATACAACGACATTATGATGCTCAATGAACTCCAGAAGTACACGAATCAGATGGACATCGCTGCAACCGCGAGCAATGCCATCCAACGGCATCTCTTGTACTAGGCGGAAGACTTGGTCGGTCTTCCCCTGTTGGGCGACCGGGTTCCAGACGAGATGAAAGCCGACTGCATGACTCAAACGAAGACGGAAAATCCTATCAAAGATCACCCAGGCCGGGCAAAAATTGAAGACACACAGGACATCCGTCCTGATGTCTTCTTCACCAAAAGGTTGCATCGTGTTTTTGACGTCTTGAAGAGCGGTGGAGCCTAGGAAACGAAGCAGGACTTCCTGCAGATATGTATCCTTTGGCTTGGAAGGGCGACAAGCTGTACGAGGAATTTCAGGCCAGACACAAAAACCAGAGTGGTGAATGACGCACCTGAACGCGGAGTGATCCTGACAGAGGCGTACAATGCGATGCTGATGAAGGATGAGGATCAGAAGCAACTCATCTTCCGCATAGTTCACGAACACCGAATGGTAATCCCAACACCCTCAAGGCACAACCTGACGAAATTATGAGATAAAGAGACGATAAAGATAATACACACACACATCTCTCTCTCTTTCTCTCTCTCTCTCTCTCTCTCTCTCTCTCTCTCTCTCTCTCTCTCTATATATATATATATATATATATATATTATATGTATACATACATTTATGCACACACGCACAGAAACACACACACACACGCACACACACACACAAACACAAACACACACAAACACACGCACACACACACACACACACACACACACACACACACACACACACACACACACACACACACACACACACACACACTCAAACTCAATGTTAATAAAACACCTGGGCCTGACGGTTAGCATCCAAGAATCTTAAAGGAAATGAAAATGAGATTCTTGTTCCATTAGAAATTATTTTCAAGAAATCCATCATATCCGGAGATGTCCCAAGAGAATGGAAGCTAGCTAACGTTACTCCCATATTCAAAAAAGGTGACAAAAAGAAACCAAATAGATATAGGCCTATAAGTTTGACTTCAATCGTAGGAAAAATAATGGAAACTATCATCAGAGATGCTATCGAACATCATTTAGAAAGTAACCGTTTGATAAATGATAGCCAGCATGGTTTCAGACGGAAACGTTCTTACGTGACTAACTTACTCGAGTTCTACAACAAAGTTATCTCGAATCATGACAAAAGAAACAATATAGATTTAATATATCTAGACTTTGCAAAAGCTTTTGATACCGTCCCACACGAAAGACTACTTACTAAATTAGCTTCGCACGGAATAAGTGGTAGCCTATTAAGTTGGACTAGTAACTGGTTGAATGATCGAAAGCAGAGAGTTGTTTTAAATGGAAAAACTTCTAGATGGAAAAATGTTACAAGTGGAGTTCCTCAGGGTTCCGTTCTTGGGCCACTTCTATTCATAGTATATATAAATGATATAGACCATGGACTAAAATCTACTGTTTTCAAATTTGCTGATGATACAAAACTGTGCGGAATGGCAAATGATCACTTAAATCAATTAGATATTCAAGAAGATTTAGATAAATTACAGCAATGGTCTGAAAAGTGGCTAATGAAATTTAACACAAGTAGATGCAAGGTAATGCACATAGGTAAAAATAACAGTAAGTACGATTACAAGTTATTTGGAAATTCGTTAACAAAAGTGGATAGTGAAAAAGATCTCGACGTAATTATCAGTAACGATCTCAAATCAACAAAGGAGTGTATTTCAGCCTCTGAGAAAGCAAATAAGATTCTAGGACTGATTGCGCGATCTTTTGATTTCAAAAGTCCATCACTCATTAACAAGCTATATAAATCGTTAGTTCGTCCACATTTGGAATATACTGTTTCCGTATGGTCACCGAATCTCATTAAAGACATTGACAGACTGGAAAAAGTACAACGACGAGCCACAAAACTGATTCCAAATATCAAAAATAAATCATACGAAAATCGACTAAAACATATGAATCTGTTTTCCCTAAAAAAGCGTAGAATTAGAGGTGACTTGATACAGGTCTTTAAAATTCTAAAGGGAATTGACAACATCAAAAGTGACCAAATTTTCACACTGAATGAGAATCAGACAAGAAACAATGGTCTCAAACTGTCCGGAAATAGATTCAATTTGGAAGTAGGTAGAAACGTGTGTGCGCGTGCGTGCGTGCGTGCGTGCGTGCGAGTGTGTGCGAGCGTGTGCGTGCGTGTGCGTGCGTGTGAGCGTGTGCGTGTGTGTGTGTGTGGGTGTGTGTGTGTGTGTGTGTGTGTGTGTGTGTGTGTGTGTGTGTGTGTGTGTGTGGGTGTGTGTGTTTTCTACCTCACGTTCTTGACAAACGTGGTGGCTCAGCAAAGAAATCACCGTCGTCGTCAGACATCGGAAGCAGACGCTGCAGCGACAGGTCTGGCGAGTCTTAAAGAGACCTTCAAATAAAGCAGAAGAGAAAGAAGAAGAAAACTCAGCATATTTTTTCTTTGTCGTCTTTATGGCGTCTAAGGGTTCAGTCGTTAAAAAAATAACGAAAATATGTTGTCTTCATAAACGTAAGAAGCGTTGACTTCGAGTGATGAGTTATTACACGTTAACGCGTAAGGCCCGATTGATTTATCTTGATCATCATCATCATCACTGTATTTATCCTTTTATTATGTAAATAGTGACAATGGTAATGATGACGATGACAGTTACGATTGAGAGTCCGACTGCAAATGTCTTCGGGTCTCAAACGTGAGCTAAATAGTTTACTCATCAACCTCAGATGCATTGCAGAGAAGGACTCTGGACGGAATCGCCTGACGCTTGTTTAAGCGAAGCTCTTAACACCTCTAACCGAACGAGGGACCCAGTCGAGGAGTTTCTTTGGTCTGAATGAGGTCTTCCTCAGACAGGAAGAAGTGATTCCTGTGCAGTCAACGTGAATACTGTATTGCTAAACTGTACTCGGCCAGGAGACAAAGGAAGTAAGCAGACATTATTTTTTGTGGCAGTTTTGGGCTCCAAGGCTCAGACACGGTGGTGTAGTGTTGAACTTAGTCTTTCAACATTGCGACGTTTGCACATTTTCGCTCCAGCTAGTGCCAGGCGAACTTGCATCAGAAATCTTCGTCAACGCTCAAGTCGCTTTGACTTCTCCGTGACCTCTCAAGACGGGTCAGAGGCGCCGCTGGAAATAAGGCGACACAAGAATCGCTCCGGGTTCCCCTAACTCTCTAGAGCAAGACGATTTTATTCAGTTCACCCTGCACACGAGGGACTGAAGCCTCCATTTTAGCTGTCGCCAAGCAAGTTCATTCATCCGAAAGCCATACCATTGGTCAAAAAGTGTTGTAGACCATCTGGTCACAGAACATGTGACTAATTTTCCAAGTGCGAAGGACACCCAATAATAGGACTTGAGTACCGTATCCTGATTGTCATCGTCATCATCATCATCATCATCATTGTCGTCATGAAATGACGACAATGATGATGATGATGATGATGACGAATCAATCGATATTTTCCCAGTACCTTCAATGGTTGTGCTCCACTCTGCCACGACGGCGTTGAAAAAAGAACTTTCCGGAATTTGTCCTTTCTCTTCCTGTTCTTCTGTGTCGCCGTTTCCCATGTCCACCGACGACGACGAATCTGAAGACTTGGTTCTTGTGGCGACGACCCTCTGGATCCCTTCCTTCCTGGTGCCACGGTGCTGCTCACACTCGAAAAGACATGACAAGACCCGTCACCATGACATGTTCACGATCTCTCTCTTTCTCTGTATATTACAAACACATACATGCACACACAATCACGAACATATATATATTTATATAAATAAATATATATATGAATATATATATATATATATATATATATATATATATATATACATATACTTATATACACACACACATACACATACTGTATATATATATATATATATATATCCCTATATTTGTACATAGATATATACATATAATTATGTATGTATATATGCATGCATATATATATATATATATATATATATATGTGTGTGTGTGTGTGTGTGTGTGTGTGTGTGTGTGTGTGTGTGTGTGTGCGTGTATGTGTGTGTGTGTGTGTATGAACACAGATATAAACACATAATTATGCACGTATATATGCATAATATATATGTATACACACACACACACACACACACACACACACACATATATATATATATATATATATATATATATATATATATATATATATATATAGTGTGTGTGTGTGTGTGTGTGTGTGCATATATACATATAATTATGCACATATATATGCATATATATATATATATATATATATAATATATACATATATATATATATATATATATATATATATATATATATATATACATATATATGTGTGTGTGTGTGTGTGTGTGTGTGTGTGTGTGTGTGTGTGTGTGTGTGTGTGTGTGTGTGTGTGTGTGTGCATGGGATTATAACGCGATACAATACCATTTGTTTATTGATTTCAAGCAGGCGTACGACAGTATATACAGGCAGAGTATATGGAGCATACTAAAGGAATTTGGAATACCGGACAAGATAATACGTTTAATAAAAGTCTACAAACACAAAATCAGTAGTAAGGGTTGATGGAAGATATTGGGAAGGTTTCGAAATCGAAAATGGCTTGAGGCAAGGATGTGTATTATCTTGTATGCTGTTTAACTTGGTGATGGAGAAAATAACTAGGACAATGATGAATAGAGAGGGAGAATCTGAACTGGACAACATTAAGGTCAATAGTCTAACATACGCTGATGATGTGGACCTAATTGCCGAGAGTAGAGATGATTTGAAAGATTTAATCACCCCGCTAAGAGAGACAGCAGAGAGAGTTGGGCTGCAAATAAATTTCGATAAAACTAAACTAATTTGTATGAGAAGAGAGGAGAGGAACGTAGAGGACGTGGTTTTCGATGACAAGAGAATAGAAGAGGTCGAGAGTTTCAGATATCTAAGTGCAACAGTAAGAAATAGAAACGAGATGAAGACAGAAATGAATATAAGAATCGCTTCAGCAAACAGATGTTATTTTAGCCTTATACCAACATTAAAGAAGAGAAGTATATCAAGAGATACAAAATTAAGAGTGTACAATACAATCCTACGACCTATAGTTTTATATGCCAGTGAGACATGGAGCTTAACAAAACAAATGAAACAAAGACTACTGGTGTTTGAGAATATAATATAGAGGCGAATTACTGGACCCGTTTTTGATGAAAATGAGAATAGGTGGAGAGGGTGACACAATAATGAGCTGAGAGAAATAAGTAAACATTAGAAAATATAGATGTTATAAGTAGAATGTGTAGCAATCTAAGCCTTCTCAATTAACGATGTCGCTCTGAATCGAAACAGACGATTCCTTCACCAATATTGAGATATTTTCATTATTCTTTGAGAGTAGTCTCGACTCCCTATATGTCTGTGACAGCAGGCAAGATGTGTGGATAGACGGTATAGTTATGAGCTATCATTTTCAACCGGAATCTATCTCTGAAGAAGTTTTCATGTTAGTACATCATTGGTGCTTAACTGTGTGCATGTTAGTTCTGCAATACTCTCTTTGGCCACTCAAAAAATTAAGGACAGTATACCCAACGCATGAAACATTTTTTGCACTGTGCTCCTAGACAATCCTGCATCACGTTCACATTGCGCTTCGTAGATGCCACAAGGTTTCTAAACAATGATGTCTACAACGTAATACAGACGTTTTTGGTCATTTCGGCTCTATTATGCCAGTAAAGATACTAATTATGGTGATTGGTTACTACTAGATAAAACTAATCATTCCTTACACGACTAGTTAGACACATTACTTTAGATTGTTTACACATTATATAAAAACGGAAGCTTCACTACAAGTATCCCTAAGAACATACCAATACGTTCCAGCAAAGTTTTTTTATTCATTCCTATACTGTACATCCTACCTTCTGCCTTGTTTTGCTTTAGTTTGACTTTTATCATATCTATTCTACGCATTTTCTTTGGTATTCACTGATTATTTCTCCTGTTTTTATTTTTCTAAGCTTATTTATCAAACACAATGACGTTCCATTATGAAGGAACATTGCTATGACATCACTGCGAAGCAGGTGGTTTTGCAAGAACGGCTGAGGCAGTCGATGCCTTTCAAGCAAACGACGTAATTCCAAATTGCAATAATGAAAAAAAAAAAACAAGAATTTTCGTGTAGTTTATTCAATTATCATTGACCTCAGTAAGTTTAAAAAATACGTTGCGACAAAATCAGACACTTTTGAATTTCAAAGTGATTACACTTTAATGCAAGTGACGAGGCGGGAGACAAGAGGCTGACGGGGGAGTGGGGTGGCGGAATGAGGGATTAGGTTCAACGACCTTGGCCACGATCATCTGTCTGCGTTAAGATTGAGGTGGGTGATCCGTACGGGCCTTTGCGAGTTGCGTGTGCTCGAGGAATGAAACACTGCAGTGTTCAAGAAATGATAAAACTGTTGACGGGGCAGAGGCTTCGTTGCCTTCGACTTGCAATTCAGTCACTCGCCAGGGGGTGTGCGACTGATAGCAGTAGTCTGTTGGTATAATCATATCAACTGCTAACAGTAGTCTACTGGTATAATTATAAGCATTGGTATTAATGCGTTATTAAAATTCGTTGCATGCAATGCAGGCGATAAGACCTCCGTGATGCATAGGGGGAGGCTGCCACATACAACTACTGTACTAGTGATTGATTCTGCAGTTGCACAAGTCCACGGACTACAGGACCTTGTCTCCTTGTCTCCGAGCTTTCTCCTTTTTTAGTGTAATATGTATAATCTGTTGCCCGCTATGGAATAAACATTTGACTTTCGTTTTTATATAATGTGTAAACAATCTAAAGTAATGTGTCTAACTAGTCGTGTAGGGAATGATTAGTTTTATCTAGTAGTAACCAATCACCATAATTAGTATCTTTACTGGCATACAAGAGCCGAAATGACCAAAAACGTCTGTATTACGTTGTAGACATCATTGCTTAGAAAGCTTGTGGCATCTGGGAAGCGTAGTGCGAACATGACGCAGGATTGTCTAGGAGCACAATGCAAAAAATATTTAATGCGTTGGGTGTACTGTCCTTCCTTTTTTGAGTGGCCAAAGAGAGCATTGCAGAACTAACATGCACACAGTTAAGCACCAATGATGTACTAACATGAAAACTTCTTCAGAGATAGATTCCGGTTCAAAATGATAACTATACCGTCTATCCACACATCTTGCCTGCTGACACAGATATTTAGGGAGTCGAGACTACTCTCAAAGAATGATGAAAATGTCTC
>NW_027467715.1:1161705-1166705 GCF_046742065.1 Oratosquilla oratoria
TGCAATGCTCTCTTTGGCCACTCAAAAAAGTAAGGACAGTATACCCAACGCATTAAATATTTTTTGGACTGTGCTCCTACACAATCCTGCATCACGTTCACACTACGCTTCCCAGATGCCACAAGCTTTCTGAGCAATGATGTCTACAACGTAATACAGACGTTTTTGGTCATTTCGGCTCTTGTATGCCAGTAAAGATACTAATTATGGTGATTGGTTACTACTAGATAAAACTAATCATTCCTTACACGACTAGTTAGACACATTACTTTAGATTGTTTACACATTATATAAAAACGGAAGCTTCACTACAAGTATCCCTAAGAACATACCAATACGTTCCAGCAAAGTTTTTTTATTCATTCCTATACTGTACATCCTACCTTCTGCCTTGTTTTGCTTTAGTTTGACTTTTATCATATCTATTCTACGCATTTTCTTTGGTATTCACTGATTATTTCTCCTGTTTTTATTTTTCTAAGCTTATTTATCAAACACAATGACGTTCCATTATGAAGGAACATTGCTATGACATCACTGCGAAGCAGGTGGTTTTGCAAGAACGGCTGAGGCAGTCGATGCCTTTCAAGCAAACGACGTAATTCCAAATTGCAATAATGAAAAAAAAAAAAACAAGAATTTTCGTGTAGTTTATTCAATTATCATTGACCTCAGTAAGTTTAAAAAATACGTTGCGACAAAATCAGACACTTTTGAATTTCAAAGTGATTACACTTTAATGCAAGTGACGAGGCGGGAGACAAGAGGCTGACGGGGGAGTGGGGTGGCGGAATGAGGGATTAGGTTCAACGACCTTGGCCAAGATCATCTGTCTGCGTTAAGATTGAGGTGGGCAATCCGTAGGGGCCTTTGCGAGTTGCGTGTGCTCGAGGAATGAAACACTGCAGTGTTCAAGAAATGATAAAACTGTTGACGGGGCAGAGGCTTCGTTGCCTTCGACTTGCAATTCAGTCACTCGCCAGGGGGTGTGCGACTGATAGCAGTAGTCTGTTGGTATAATCATATCAACTGCTAACAGTAGTCTACTGGTATAATTATAAGCATTGGTATTAATGCGTTATTAAAATTCGTTGCATGCAATGCAGGCGATAAGACCTCCGTGATGCATAGGGGGAGGCTGCCACATACAACTACTGTACTAGTGATTGATTCTGCAGTTGCACAAGTCCACGGACTACAGGACCTTGTCTCCTTGTCTCCGAGCTTTCTCCTTTTTTAGTGTAATATGTATAATCTGTTGCCCGCTATGGAATAAACATTTGACTTTCGTTTTTATATAATGTGTAAACAATCTAAAGTAATGTGTCTAACTAGTCGTGTAGGGAATGATTAGTTTTATCTAGTAGTAACCAATCACCATAATTAGTATCTTTACTGGCATACAAGAGCCGAAATGACCAAAAACGTCTGTATTACGTTGTAGACATCATTGCTTAGAAAGCTTGTGGCATCTGGGAAGCGTAGTGTGAACATGATGCAGGATTGTCTAGGAGCACAATGCAAAAAATATTTAATGCGTTGGGTGTACTGTCCTTCCTTTTTTGAGTGGCCAAAGAGAGCATTGCAGAACTAACATGCACACAGTTAAGCACCAATGATGTACTAACATGAAAACTTCTTCAGAGATAGATTCCGGTTCAAAATGATAACTATACCGTCTATCCACACATCTTGCCTGCTGACACAGATATTTAGGGAGTCGAGACTACTCTCAAAGAATGATGAAAATGTCTCAATATCGGTGAAGGAATCGTCTGTTTCGATACAGAACGACATTGTTAATTGAGAAGGCTTGGATTGATACCCAAACCTTTCTGTCATCAGAACTAATACCAAGAGATGTCGGTGTATGTTGTGTTTTAGAATGCAAATTAGCAGACGACAAATACTTTGATCAAAAGTCCCTCAAAAACTATTTTTGATATAAGGTATTTGTTTCAAACACGGTTTTCGTGAAAATGAATAACATTGCGAAAGAAAAAAAACATGATGCTGTTCCTGGGCATGGTGGTTACCCTTTATTAACGTGGACAAGGTATGAGCGTGTGCTCATGCGCCAATCATTCCATTCCGCGCGTGTCACTCCTTGCAGTGGCACGTTTATGGTTCCTACTGTCACATAAATCCATTTCGCCTCGACAAGGCTGGGATGGATCGGGTGTCGGCCTGGGAGGGACTGTGATTATTGTGCTCGTCGCCAGGCCATTCTTTCAAATGAGGGGGATCTTTTCCCCCTCTCCTCTATCTTCACAGTGGGTTCAAGAGTTGACTATTTGACTTTTTAGGCTCCTCTACCGCGTCAGCAAACAACAGCTGGCTAACTTCCCACTTTTCTCCATTTTCTTTAATCATCTCCAACCCCTGACCCACTACCCTTGCATTCACCTCTCGCATCACCCCATCCATGTAAAGATTGAACAGCCAGGGCGACATAACACACCCCTGACAAAGTCCCACCTTTACTTCAAAGCATTCACTCTCTCCATTTCTAATCCTAACGCAAGCTCTACTACTCTCATAAAAACTCTTGACTGCTCTTAACAGCTTTCCTCCTATCCCATATATATGCAGTACCTCCCACAGTGCCTTCCTGACTACCTGTCGTAAGCCTTTTCCAGATCCATAAAAGCCCAAAAAACATCCTTACCTTTTCCTATAGCTTTCTCACATATGTGTCTTACCACAAAAATCTGATCTACACAACCCATACCTGTCCTAAAACCACACTGTTCCTCACCAATTACTCCCTCTGTTCCTCTCCTAATCCTTTCAGCCAAGACCCTCCCATAAGACTTCCCAACTACACTCAACAAGCTGATCCCTCTGTAACTACTACACTCACACTTGTCCCCCTTTACTTTGTAAAGCGGAACTATACAGGCACTCCTCCAGTCCTCTGGCACTCTACCCTCTCTTAAACAAACATTAAATAACCTCACCAGCCAGTTCACCATAACTGTACCTCCTTTCTTCAGACATTCTGCATGGCATCCATCCAACCCTGGTGCCTTACCTGCTCTCATCATCTTAACAGCTGCTTTCACTTCATCCTTCCCTATTTCTCCTCCATTTTCCTCACACATCAGTAGTAGTAGTAGTAGTAGTTGCAGCAGTGGTAATAGTACTTGTAGTAACAGTAGCAACAGCATAGCATTAACAGTAACAGTAGTAGTAGTTGCAGTAGTGGTAAAAGTACTACTAATAACAGGAGCAACAACAAATGTAGCATTATAAGTATACAGTAACAGTAGTTGAAGTCAAAGAAACAGTTGTGGTGAAAGCAAAATTAACATGGATGACCGTTGGAGTAAAAAATGGTGTGTGTGTGTGTGTATGTGTGTGTGTGTGTGTGTGTGTGTGTGTGTGTGTGTGTGTGTGTGTGTGTGTGTGTGTGTGTGTGTGTGTGTGTGTGTGTGTGTGTGTGTGTGTGTGTGTGTGTGTGTGTGTCTTACAAACACGCACCCACGCACTAGTTTATATATATATATATATGTATATATATATATATATATATGTATATATATATACACATACACACACATATATATATACATATATATATATATATATTTATATGTATATGTATATACATACATATGTATATATATATATATTTCTATATATATATATATATATATATATATATATACATGCACACATATAATTACTCCTCTGGATCTTTAACCTCAAGTAGATTCTGGTCCGCCAACAGTAATAATTAATCTCCATGTCCTTCGGTCCTGTGCTGCTTCCATCCAGGTTGCTATATTTATTCCTCCTCTGTCCATCTCCGCATCCACATCGTCCATCCATCTCATTCGAGGTCTCCCTCTGGGTCTTCTTGCAGGCATTCGACCCATCATAACTCGTTTTGGAATTCTATGATCCTCTATACGTGCCACATGCCCAGCCCATCTCAATTTTGTTCTACTTATAACATCTGTTATTTTCTCTTGTTTAGTTATTTCTCTCAGCTCATTATTGTGTCACCCTCTCCACCTATTCTCATTTTCATCAAAAACGGGTTCAGTAATTCGCCTCTATGTAGTATTCTCAAACACCAGTAGTCTTTGTTCCATTTCTTTTTTTAAGCTCCATGTCTCACTGGCATATAAAACTATAGGTCGTAGGATTGTATTGTAGATTCTTAATTTTGTATCTCTTGATATACTTCTGTTCTTTACTATTGGTATAAGGCTAAAATAACATCTGTTTGGTGAAGCGATTCTTATATTTATTTCTGTCTTCATTTCGTTTATATTTTTTACTGTTGCACCTAGATATCTGAAACTCTCTACCTCCTCTATTATCTTGTCTTCCAAAAACACATCCCCTACGTTCCTCTTCTCTCTGCTCATACATATTAGTTTGGTTTTATCGAAATTTATTTGCAGCCCAACTCTCTCTGCTGTCTCTCTTAGTAGGGTGATTAAATCTTTCAAATCATCTCTACTCTCGGCAATTAGGTCCACATCATCAGCGTATGTTAGATTATTGACCTTAATGTTGTCCAGTTCACCTCCTTCCTCTCTATCTATTATTGTCCTAGTTATTTTCTCCATCACCAAGTTAAACAGCATACAAGATAATACACATCCTTGCCTCAAGCCATTCTCGATTTCGAAACCTTCCGAATATCTTCCATCAACCCTTACTACTGATTTTGTGTTTGTAAGATGGACTTTTATTAAACGTATTATCTTTTCCGGTATTCCAAATTCCTTTAGTATGCTCCATATACTCTGTCTGTATATACTATTGTACGCCTGCTTGAAATAAATAAATAAATGGTATCGTATCGTATTATAATCCCATGCACACATATACATCATATATATATATATATATATATATATATATATATATATATATAATATGCATATATACATACACAATTATATGCATATATCTATGTACACACACACACACACACACACACACACACACACACACACACACACATATATATATATATATAT
>NW_027467715.1:1171705-1174205 GCF_046742065.1 Oratosquilla oratoria
TCTATAAAAAAGGAGTGGAAAAGTATGTCCCAAGACAAAAACAAGAAAAAGAATATGTAAAGTGCTGGTACAACAAAAGTTGTAGGGAGTTAAAAGACAAAAGAGACAAAGCTTGGACCAAATGGAAGAAACACAAAAGGCCTGAAAATGGAAAATATATACTTGTTATAGAAATGAATATGTACAAGCGTGCAGAGAGGAAAAGAGAAAATATGAAAAAGATGTCATAGAAAAATGTAAAGATCAACCAAAACTATTCTACAGATTTGTAAACAACAAACTGAAAAACAAACAAGATTCAGAGAAATTAAGACAAGGAGGAGTTGAATACACAGAGGAAATAGAAATGGCGGAAATTATGAACAGGCATTTTAAATCAGTGTTTACAAGGGAGAATATACAACCGGAAGAGATCGAATGGAAGGAGAAAGTCCCCCCTATGAAGGAAATAGAAGTAACAAAGAATGAAATAATGAAACACTTGAGTAATCTTCATGCTAGAAAATCGCATGGACCAGATGAAATAGCAAACTGGATTTTGAAAGAATGCAGAAATGAACTGGCAGACAAAATACATAGCATAATAAATAGTTCCTTGAAAGAAGGAAAAGTTCCAGAAGATTGGAAAAAAGCAAATATAGTACCTATACATAAAGGAGGAAATAAAGAAGACCCTACCAACTATAGACCAGTCTCTCTAACAAGTACAATAGCAAAAATTTGTGAAAGAATTATCAAAAGTAAATGGGTAAAATATCTAGAAAAAAACAAAACAAAAAACAGCGTGCTAAATCCAAGGGAATTTGGATTCAGACAAGGACGATCATGCGTCACCAATTTAATATGTTTCTATTCAAGGCTAATAGATATAATACAAGAAAGAGATGGATGGGCTGATTGTGCATTTCTAGACCTAAAAAAAGATTTTGACAAAGTGCCACATAAGAAGTTGCTTAAGAAATTAGAAACTGAAGGAGGAATACAGGGCAAACTGCTTAAATTGGATGGAAGACTTTTTGCAAGAAAGAAAAATGAGAGTAGTGATAAGAGACAAACACTCAAAATGGGATGAAGTAATAAGCGATGTTCCACAAGGAACAGTTCTGGCCCCAATAATGTTTGCTATATATATTAATGATATGGATAAAGAAATTGAAAGTTATATGAGCTTCTTTGCAGATGATGCAAAATTATTAAAAAAAGTGAACACGGAAGAAGATTGTGAGTCACTACAGAGTGATCTAAATAAAGTATGGGAATGGAGTAGGAAGTGGGAGATGGAGTTCAACACTAAAAAGTGTAGTATAATGGAATTTGGAAAAAGCAAAAACAGAATAACAGGATCATATAAATTGGGAGATGAAGAAATAAAAATGTAGAAAATGAGAAGGACCTGGGAGTCATTGTTATGAATAATATGTCACCTGAGAAACATATAAATAAGATTTTTGGAGAAACTTATAATTTAATAAGAACAATCAAAGTTGCATTTACATACCTGGATGAAGAAATGGTGAAGAAAATTCTAATCACTCTGATAAGACCAAGATTGGAATATGCAGCAACGATATGGTCACCAAGTACAAAAAAATGTATAAAAAAAAACTTGAAAGAATACAAAGAGCAACACTCTCAAAACTATCATATGAAGAGAGACTGGCAAAACTTGAACTACAGACACTAGAGCAAAGAAGAGAGAGAGGAAATTTGATAGCTATTTACAGAATCATGAAAGGCATAGAAATTATTGATAGAGAGAATCTGATAAAATGGGATGATAGAAATACAAGAGGGCACGGAAAGAAAATCAAGAAAGACAGCTATAGAAGAGATGTGAAAAAGAACAGTTTTCCTCACAGAGTAATAGACAATTGGAACAAGTTAGATGAGAAAGTGGTGTGTGCAAAAACAATACATGAATTTAAAAATAGTTTAGATAAAATCAGATATGAAGACGGGACACTACGAGCATAGCTCCCCTTCCCGTAAAATACAACTAGGTAAATACAACTAGGTAAATACACACACACACACACACACACACACACACACACACACACACACACACACACACACACACACACACACACATACACACACACACACACACATATATATATATATATATATATATAAATATAATATATATATATATACATATACATATATATATATATATATATATATATATATAATCAAATTTGACCGCTGCTTGTGCAAGAATTAGCTTCTTGTTAAAAGAAAATGAACACATCGTCGTTAGGAGAGCAGATAAATCCGCGGTGTATGGTCTTATGACAAAAGAAGAGTACCTGCAGAAAATAAATACGATCTTTGGAGACACTTCCAAATCCCAAATGGTTTCCCAGGATCCTTCCATCAAGTTGAAAGTGTAACAATATCATTGACACCATCAACGCCAAAAAAGAAGGAATACATTTACAACGCATAACGGGAGAACATGGACCCGGTGTTGCATATGGAAATGTGAAAACGCACA
>NW_027467715.1:1179205-1186705 GCF_046742065.1 Oratosquilla oratoria
CTTATCTTGGCACTTCTTGGATGACGGGTCATGCCTGCATCTTGTCCACTGCCCTTGGTCAGAAGCAGTGTCAGAAGACACAGCACGTCCACAGCAAAGCCGTTTCATTAATTCGGCGACCCCTCCCCCTCTCCGTCCCCTCATGCAGAAAAGGAGGGCTGCGTCAATTTATGTCTCTTACATACTCCCTCACCCCCCATCCCCCACCCACTCACCCTCATACATCACAACATCATCCATACACAACCCTTCTCCATTCACCCCTATCTTCTGCCCACTCCCGTCCTTCCTCAACAGGCATTCCCCTCTTTCCCAATGCCCCTTTTACCCCATCCATCCATCTCATCCTAGGACGCTCCCTCATGTTCATTCCTTCCACCTCTGCCTTCCACACCTCTTATACTAATCTTTCCTCACTCATTCTTTCCACGTGTCCAAACCATCTTAATACTCTTTCATCAACCCTATCTCTCAACTCCCTTTCCACCCCTGTTCTCCTCCTCACCTCCCTATTTCTCACTCTAGCCTAGTAACTCCTATCATACTTCTCAGGCATTTCATCTCGAACACATTCAAACACATTCTTTCTTCCTCTCTTATGTTCCATGTTTCTGCCCCGTACAGTGCTGTCGGCACAATCACTCCTTCATACAATCTTCTCTTAGCATGCATTCTCAAACGTATATTGCTCATTTCACTTTTTAATCCCCCAAGGCATTTACTCGCTTCTTTCAATCTACATTCTACCTCCACCCCTATTCCTCCCTTTCCTGCCACATTCGTACCCAAGTATCTAAAACTATCCACTTCCTCCAGTCTCTCTCCCTTAATACTCACTTCCAGCCTGCTGCCACTCTCTCCCCTTGTTAAAAAGGAAAAGAATAACAATTTACAAGCGTGGAAAGAAAGAGAGAAACGATCAAACTATTTCCAATTTTGTATCGAGACCATGCAATGGTTGCACAATGACATACTATGGTGAATCAGCGAAGGGATTGGACAAGAGAGTTTATGAACATAACAGCGACATCAAAGGACATATTGCGTCGAATTCTTTAGTAGTCCATGCGGAAAATTTTGACCATTTACCAAACTGGGGAGATGCTGAAGTGTTGCATAAATGTTATGAAAAATACACCAGAAGGATTGTAGAAGCAGCATGTATTTCAACTGAAAATTCTTTGAACCATCGTGGGATATTTATTGATTTAGCAAGACAAACGAGCATTTTAATTGTAGAACACGCCAGAAAACCAAGAGCGACCTTTCCCATACGCCCGACAAGATGACCACGTTACGGACTACGGACTACCTAGGACCAAGGTCTAAATATACAGGTCAGACCGTTGGAATTCTTCTGCGCAGCTTCTGACGTCATTTGGCTGAGTCCATTTTCTCTTTGTGATACACTGAAGAAAACTGTGAAACGCCAAGGAAGACAGGAACTATAATATTTTATATATTATATATATATTTATATTATATATATATATATATATTATATATCATATATATTATATATTCATATATATAGACAGGAACTATAATATTTTATATATATTTATATATATATTTTATATAATATTTGTCAGAATATAACTAATTGCGTGGAGCAGTGCGAGCGAAGGCAACGTCATTTTTGAACGACGGACCAGCTTCAACTGACAGCTATAGGACCCGCTAACCCCACTTTGAGCAGCCAGGTGACGTTCACGGGCCCGCTGCGCCAACTCCCTCGAAATTCGGTCGGAAGTGGTTAGACCTTATATTCTTAGATCTTGCCTAGGACAGACCACCCGCTCGATCGGGATCGGTAGTTGTAGGAGGGGAAGAGATGTCTGTATGAAAATGAAAAGATAGTTGTGTATAAAAGAGGGCTATTGGCACCGGGCGATTTTAGGGATATTTATTACGTGGGGTCGTGGCTTTTGAGGGGTGGGCAGGAGACTTGGTTTTGGAGGCTGGAATCAATGCATTTAACCGTGAGGCTACTTTAGGGATATTTATTCATCTTAACCTCCTCCAACAAAGTAAGAAAATGAGTAAGAGGCTTGGTCGTAGGGAAAGAAAAAAAAATAAAATCATTCTAGTGGAAGGTAAACTGAAATGAGAAAATGCAGTAGGAGAGAAAGTCAGAAATGAAAATAATTTCAGTTTATGTAGATGTTTGTGCATGTAGACGTGTTTTTGTTTGCGGTATGCTTGTGTGTGTACGCTACACATAGAGGGTTGTTGCCTCGACGTGTGTGTGACTACGTTAAGTACTCAAGCCTCCATCACATTTTTCTATTTACACTCTGAAGAAATTCCTACGTGAACAAAACGTTAGTGATTAGGATTCAGTGTTTCCCCTGTCCTTATGTTCTTCATTTTCCAAATTTTATACATATATATATATATATATATATATATATATATATATATATATATTGTGATGGCCCACCATCCTCCATGTATATTAAATGTCTGTATCTGTATGTCAATCTTTAATTGTAAGATAATTATGTATGTACTGTAAATTGCTTGTATACGTTGTGTTGGCCCACCATCCTCCATGTATCTAAAAATATCTGTATCTGTGTTATCCTGTACTTGTTAGGTAATTACGTATGTACGGTAAAAACTGCTTGTATACTTTATGGGATCTACTCTCTCTAGGCCGACGGACGTGAACTAGTTCTCTCCGGCTCATCCTTCGCCTTCCTCCCGTCCTCGCCAACTGTATATATAATGCATCTGCCGGCTCCTAGAGCGCACTTTTTCGTTGGCTGAGCGACGCGTAACTTTATCTCTCCCATATTGCTTTTGCTCTAGTACCGTGGCGTCACCACGTAATCTATATTCTCATGACTTGGTTTTCGTTGGAGGAATTAATTGTCAATTGATTAATTTTGTTGTTGTAAAGTTCTTATATTTGTTTTGTTGGCTTTTTGTTATACATTAAATTAGTTATCTTTGTTAACTTCCGTTTGGATTTGCCTTACCCACATCAAGGCCACTAAGTACGAACCCCTCCTAGACATGTTTCCTTATATCCTTGCGGAAGGCATAACAATATATATATATACACACACACACACACACACACACACACACACACACACACACACACATATATATATATATATATATATATATATATATATATATTGACAAGTATTTTAGACAAATTATTTGGATGATGGAGAACATAAACACAGGGGAAGGCTCGAAACCCTAAACACTCTAACGTTTCGTTCGCGTAGAACCGAAAAGGGAATTAGATTTAGTACACTTTGATAAATTCACTAGAAGAATTGTTGAATCAGCATATATTTCAACTAATAATTCATCGAATCATCGAGGAGGGTTTATCAATTTAGCAAAACAAACTAGTATTGTAATTCTAAAACACGCTAGAAAAACGACCTTTCCCAAGTGTCCGAAAAGGTAATTAGATTTAGTACATAAACTTCAATTGCAGTTCTACATACACTCTCTGATGAAGTTCTACGCGAACGAAACATTCGAGTGTCTAGTGTTCCGAGCCCTCCCCTGTGTTTATGTTCTCCACCACACACATAATATATATATATATATATATATATATATATATATATATATATATATATATATATATATATATATATATATATATTCAGTAGTTTATCAGACAGGGTAGCTTGGATTGTGATTAGGCTGTGTAAAAGATACACTCTAAAAATAGTTCAAGTTTATACACCAACCTCACAGAGTTCAGACAATGAAATTGAGTCGTTCTATGATGATTTAAGTCATGTAATGGATAAAAAAAAATGTAAGTACACATTGGTAATAGGCGACTTTAATGCTAAAGTGGGGAAGAGGATGGGAGATGAGACGTGCATTGGCAAGTTTGGAGTAGGTGAAAGAAATGACAGAGGCGAGATGTTAGTCAATTTTGCAGAAAACTACAGCATGAGGATAATGAACACTTTCTTCCAAAAGCGCGTAGGTCGTAAATGGATGTGGAGAAGTCCAAATGGAACAGCAAAGAACGAAATATATTTAATATTAGGAGATGATAGCAGAAGCCTTAGCAATGTTACGGTGATAAATAAAGTCAACATAGGTAGTGACCATAGAATGGTAGGTTGCACAGCTAAATTTGATTTCAGAGCCGAGAGAAATAAACTAGCTTTAAAAGAAAATAAGACTTGCAAAGGTTAAGGATAATAACAAGAAATTTCAGTTAGAAATTAAAAATAGATTCGAAGCTCTAAGAACTAACGAGGACAGCATGAAAGATATTAATTTGAATTTAGTGAATATATATATATATATATATATATATATATGTATATATACATATATTTATGTATGCTTGTATTTGTATGTGTATGTTTTTCTGCGTGCGTGTGTGCGTGCACGCGCGCGCGTGTGTGTTGTGTGTGTATGTGTGTGTATTTACCTAGTTGTATTTACCTAGTTGTATTTTACGGGAAGGGGAGCTATGCTCGTAGTGTCCCGTCTTCATATCTCATTTTATCTAAACTATTTTTAAATTCATGTATTGTTTTTGCACACACCACTTTCTCATCTAACTTGTTCCAACTGTCTATTACTCTGTGAGGAAAGCTGTTCTTTTTCAGATCTCTTCTATAGGTGATATCGCGATTCTAAACAAAGGGGATTATATAAATAAATTTATGGAGCTCTTAGATGATGACAGCATTTGCTACCAAACGCACGAAGGTTTCACAACAAGCGAGGCAAATAAATTCAAAGTCCATGCCAGAAATATTCTAAGAAAAACCGAGAATGGGGATGCATTAATAGTGATTCTTGAGGAGGACCCCGATCCTACTAAGATGCATGGGCTGTCCAAGATCCACAAATCTAATGTTCTCATGGGACCCATAACTACAGAGGTTGGCAGTGCACCCCCACAGACTCGCGAAGTGTCAGGGCCAAACCGTCATCACATGCAATTGGGTTTGATCATCAATGCAAAGTTGAAAAATTCCAGTGATCAATTGACAAGGCTTAAAGGCTTTGACTTCGCTGGCAAAAAGTTAGTAAGCTATGGTGTTAAGGTTTTATTTATGAATGTTTCCGCTGATGGGTCGTTAGAAGCAGTAAAAGAAAAATGATAAAAGATATGAACGATGATGACCTTCCCGTAAGAAAACAAGATTATATAGAATTAATATATTTGTGCGTCAACTTCGGAGCGTTTATTTTTAATAGGAATATATATGTGTATATATATATATATATATATATATATATATATATATATATATATATATATAAATATATATATATATATATATATATATACTCTATATATATACATATATATACATATATATATATATATATATATATATATATATATATATATATTGCAAAGATAATCACAAAAAACACGTGACTAAATGATCATGCAAAAACCACAGGAAAATTAAAGTTCGGAATACTAAACGTTTTTCGTCTATTACGACATCTTCAGAGTACAAAAAAGAGAAATAGGACAAAATATTTATACAGAAATAAGAAAACTGGGGAAGATTACAGCCACATACAGCCTTCAGACTATATACATACACACATATAGATATACACATGAAAATAATAATAGTGATAATAAAACAATAAAAGAGTAATAAAAAAAAAAAAAAAAACGGACAACCATGTAGCCGAAAAGTCCACAGGGACATTTGGCACAATTAAGAGTCATGGTACTGTTTTATTATCCTATTAATGATGAAATGATCTAGTTTGAATAAACCTAAACTCAAATTGATGTTCTTATTAAAATTGCCTTTTATAAAACCGGATTCAATGATGTTCCTTTTTAAAACAGAATTACAAACAACAAGCATTTTGTATGTGGAGTTCTTTGAAAGGGAATTGTTACCTTGTATTTTCCCCTGTAAAATCATCTGGTATCGATATGTCGATGCCATTTTATGCATTTGGCCTACTGATCTTAATTTGGAAAAAATTCTTATTAAATTGAATGATTTAGTACCTTCTATCAAATTGAAAACGGAGGTAGATCAAGATAACAAATTGCCATCTTTGGATGTTTTTATTAGTCTTTTGGGAATCAAGAGACCCCCGAGTTTTATACTCCTCTTGAAGAAATTTCGACTTTTGTGCACCACTCGACTGACTAAGCATGAGCAGCAAAAGGAGATTCGAAAAGTGGAGTCACACCAGCTGACCCTCGACGCCTTGGAGAACGTGAGTTGGGGCAGGAATGTTCAACGACGGCGACCTCTGCTGGAGGAGAGCTTGCGGAAAGCCCCTCGTCCCGGCGTCGCGAAGACTCCCGCCGAGGATTGGAAGTCCAAGCCCAGAAGGAAGCCCAAGCCCACTACCGGAGCTGGATGACCTCACGGACACCCACACAGAGGACCATGGGCTCATTCCAAGCCCTGCCGACTGCAAGTTCTGTCGCAGAGGAAACGACACTTGCTGGGCACACGGCACCGAAGAAGAGGACGATGACGACGTCTCTTCTTCGGTGACCGAGGAACAAGTTTCCTACCCCTGCCTTCCAGAAGACATCAGGTCATGGAGGCTGTCCTCGAGGGCGACTCGGGACTGTGGAGGGCGTCGCCAGTCCTGGAGGCCGAGCCCAATCGCCCCACAGTGGAGGACACCTCCGTCTTGGTACCGTACCAGGAGCGACGTCCAGACGTGGAGGGCGAGCCCACCCTCCCCGCAGTGGAGAACTCCTCCAGCTTGGTACCGTACCAGGAGCGATGTCAAGACCTGGAGGCGGTGAATCAAGCCCAAACAGTGAAGAAAATAAGAAAACAGGAAAAAATGGGAAATAGAAATTAAAATACATGGAAAGAAGAAATGTATAAAAAATAAAGAAATTGGATAAAAACAGACAAGAAAAAAAAAAGCCCATGGAATACTTAGAGAAAAAGAAAACAAATAAAAATAAGAAAGAAATATATTAAGATGCCCATTGGAAATCTACAGGAAAAGAAAAAGAAAAAATAAAGGGAAAAAATACGAATAAAGAAGCCCATGGAAACCTGAGTAACTTTCCAATCAAGAAAACATGGAAAGCCGTGTTTTAGCCCAAAATCGACCAAAGCCCAACACGCATTTGTTTTTGTTTTTAGCCTAAAAAAGGTCTAAAATCTTTTTTTAGG
The DNA here is from genome assembly GCF_046742065.1 of Oratosquilla oratoria. NCBI lineage: Eukaryota > Metazoa > Arthropoda > Malacostraca > Stomatopoda > Squillidae > Oratosquilla > Oratosquilla oratoria. The sequence goes on from NW_027467715.1 coordinate 1,186,345, forward strand.
ACTACGAGGTTCCCCTCAGCTGAATAAAACTGCCTGGCGAGGACCATCCCACAGGACTAACGGTGGTATTCTTAAAAGAATTCTTTCCTTATGTAAATATTTTCCTTCCAAGGATTTATATATAAGATTTACATAAGGAAATATTTTTTCAAGCATACCACCGTTAACTCTAAAGCGAATTGAAAGCACCAAAAATGTCAAAATTTTCACTCTGAATGCGAATCAGGCAAGAAATAATTGCCTCAAACTGTCAGGAAGTAGATTTATTTTGTAAGTAGATAGAAACAACGTCGCTAACCGTATTGTAAATGAATAATAAAGTTACTTCATCTCTTATAACAACTCAGAGTTACTAAAGCCG
>NW_027467715.1:1194205-1199205 GCF_046742065.1 Oratosquilla oratoria
ATCAGACAAATGATAACAACAAAAACAATATAATATAAGATAAATTATAATCATTACAGCATCTTAGGTATTTATCTAAATCATTCTTAAAGCTTCGAACTGAACTACATTGCACTACTTGTGCAGGAAGTTTATTCCATTCATTAACTACACGGTTGGCAAAGTTGTTTCTACCTACTTCCAAATTGAATCTATTTCTGGACAGTTTGAGACCATTGTTTCTTGTCTGATTCTCATTCAATGTATAAGTGATAACAAAACAAAAACAAATAATATAAGATAAATTATAATCATTACAGCATCTTACTTAGGTATTTATCTAAATGATTCTTAAAGCTTAGAACTGAACTACATTGCACTACTTGTGCACGAAGTTTATTCCATTCATTAACTACACGGTTGGCAAAGTTGTTTCTACCTACTTCCAAATTGAATCTATTTCCGGACAGTTTGAGATCATTGTTTCTTGTCTGATTCTCATTCAATGTATAAATGATAACAAAACAAAAACAAATAATATAAGATAAATTATAATCATTACAGCATCTTACTTAGATATTTATCTAAATGATTCTTAAAGCTTAGAACTGAACTACATTGCACTACCTGTGCAGGAAGTTTATTCCATTCATTAACTACACGGTTGGCAAAGTCGTTTCTACCTACTTCCAAATTGAACCTATTTCCGGACAGTTTGAGACCATTGTTTCTTGTCTGATTCTCATTCAATGTGAAAATTTGGTCACTTTTGATGTTGTCAATTCCCTTTAAAATCCTAAATACCTGTATCAATTCACCTCTTAGTCTACACTTTTTTAAGGAAAACAGATTCATGTGTTTTAGTCGATTTTCGTATGATTTATTTTTGATATTTGGAATCAGTTTTGTGGCTCGCCGTTGTACTTTTTCCAGTCTGTCAATGTCTTTAATGAGATTCGGTGACCATACGGAAACAGCGTATTCCAAATGTGGACGAACTAACGATTTATATAGTTTGTTAATGAGTGATCGACTTTTGAAATCAAAAGATCGCGCAATCAGTCCCAGAATCTTATTTGCTTTCTCAGAGGCTGAAATACACTGCTTAAATGATTTGATATCGTTACTGATAATTACGCCGATATCTTTTTCACTATCCACTTTTGTTAACGAATCTCCAAATAACTTGTAATCGTACTTACTTATTTTTACCTATGTGCATTACCTTGCATTTACTTGTGTTAGATTTCATTAGCCAATTTTCAGACCATTGCTGTAATTGATCTAAATCTTCTTGAATATCTAATTGGTTTGAGTGATCATTTGGCATTCCGCACAGTTTTGTATCATCAGCAAATTTGGAAACAGTAGATTTTAGTCCATGATCTATATCATTTATATATACTATGAATAGAAGTGGCCCAAGAACGGAACCCTGAGGAAGTCCACTTGTAACATTTTTCCATCTAGAAGTTTTTCCATTTAAAACAACTCTCTGTTTTCGACCATTCAACCAATTACTAGTCCAACTTAATAGGCTACCACTTATTCCGTGTAAAGCTAATTTAGTAAGCAGTCTTTCGTGTGGGACGGTATCAAAAGCTTTTGCAAAGTCTAGATGTATTAAATCTATATTGTTTCTTTTGTCATAATTCGAGATAACTGTTGTAGAATTCGAGTAAGTTAGTCACGCAAGAACGTTTCCGTCTGAAACCATGCTGGCTATCATTTATCAAACGGTTACTTTCTAAATGATGTTCGATAGCATCTCTGATGATAGTTTCCATTATTTTTCCTACGATTGAAGTCAAACTTATAGGCCTATAGTTATTTGGTTTCTTTTTGTCACCTTTTTTGAATATGGGAGTAACGTTAGCTTACATTCTCTTGGGATATCTCTGGATATGATGGATTTCTTGAAAATAATTTCTAATGGAATATGGGAGTAACGTTAGCTAGCTTCCATTCTCATGGGACATCTCCGGATATGATGGATTTCTTGAAAATAATTTCTAATGGAACAACAATCTCATTTTTCATTTCCTTTAAGATTCTTTGATGCCAACCGTCAGGACCTGGTGTTTTATTAACTTTGAGTTTGTCTATACACCTTTTAATTTTTTCCTTTATTATATTTACCGTAGTGAGCAAGTTTACCCTAGACTTTTCACAGGTTTCAGTTTGGAATTCACTTTGAGGTGTTTCGTTTACGAATACCGAGCTAAAATAATTGTTTAAGATATTACACATTCCTTCATTTGAATATTCAAGTTGACCGTCAGCAGATAATAGTGGACCAATGTGATTCCTAACAACCTTTTTATCTCTAATGTAACTATAGAATTCTTTGGGATTCTCTTTGGATTTATCAGCGATGTTCATTTCGTATTGTCGTTTTCTTTTTCTTATTGTCTTTTTTAAATCTCTCTGTATTGATACATAACTTTCATAGTCATTAGATGCACCCGAGCACTTATATTTCTTATAAGCCTGTCTCTTTTTAGCAATACTTTTTTCGGTTTCTTTGTCGAGCCACTTTGGGCGCGACATATTAATAATGGGCGGATATATTAATAATGGCGGACGTTGCGTCGGCAAAGGAAAGGCCCTGGGTGTGAGCGGAGCGAGGAAGCGCCGTAGACCAAGGCACCCACGGCAGAGACGGTACATTGGTTTAATATATATGAATATATATATATATATATATATATATATATATATATATATATATATATATATATATATATATATATATTCGACCCGCGAAGTCTTTTTTTTTTCGATGTTTTTGTATTTTATCATTTTAGTATTTGCTTCCACCGCCTAAGTCAGGTTTTTTATATATCTATTTTTTTTCTGCTCCTAATATTTTTTATTTTGGCATTGTACTTTTTTTTCGGACAAGCAAGTATTTTTTTTTTTTTAACGTCCTTTTGGTCTCAGTCGGTCGGGCCGTGCCGACGGATCCTTCGTCGAAGATCGGACGGTCCGGATTCTCTCGGGGCGTCGGAGTCCGTCGAGACTCCTTTGGTGCCCTGTCGCCCGGTCTGCATCTCCTCTCAGGTCTTCGGTGTCGCGGCGTTTCCGACCGCCTTATTCTCTTCTGTGACCTCGAGGATTGGGTGGGGGACTGGGAGAGCAGCTCGAGCGGCGCCGGCAGTGTTCGTCGTCTCCTCTTTTTGGTCCCGAGGCGACCACGGGAAGACCCGGCCAGGGCCTCTGCCATGCGGTGGACCGACAGACGACCCGGATGAGGCACGAGTCGCTGGACAACGACGATTAATCAATTGTCTCGGGTTAGAAATTATACAAAAAAATATAAATGTGTTTTCTCACACACACACACACACACACACACACACACACACACACACACACACACACACACACACACACACACACACACACACACATATATATATATTTATATATATATATATATACATATATATACATATATATATATACATATATATATATATATATATATATATATATATATATATTGACTATATTATGACAAATAAAACTGAAGGTGAAAGAAGTAGACAAGGAGTAATGGGAAGATTTCACGCTTTAATGTTTCGAACCGCAGGGTCTTGATCACAAAGCTAACAACTCAAACGTAACAGGATGTTTTATACACGGACGGGTCATCTCAAGGGACGCTTCGGAGAGCTTGTTATTTTATTTGCGTATGCTTTTATTATTGATAAGCTTGTGGCTTTTGCTAAACATATAAAGCCTTCTCTATGGTTAATGTTGTTATTAGTGTTGATATGTGCTGCCTCGAAACAGAAGAATACATGACAATAATGGGTAGGAACAGTAAATGGTTTAGGTATGTTGATGACATACTCGTAATTGTACCTAAGGATACAGACATTAACAACAAACTTAGGAGATTAAACAGTGTAAATGAAAATATACAATTTACTGCAGAAAATGAAAATAACGGAAAATTACATTTCTTAGACACAATTATCCATAGAATAGATAAAAATGTGAAATTTTCAGTATACCGGAAACGCACCAATCAAGAAGACTATATACACTTCTACTCAGGACATAATGACAGAACTAAAACAGGTATTATAATAGGTTTCTTCCTCAGAGCATTTCGTATATGCAGTAAAGAATTTCTAGATCTTGAATTACAACATATTACTGAGACTTTCATCAAACTCAAATATCCAAAAGGTCTCTTATGTAGGTTGAAAAAGAAAGCCAAAGAAATAATTAACAAAAGTAAAGATAAAATGAGAATGATAATAAATGTAATAATGAAACCAGATATATCACAGTACCAAACTCTAATGTCAATTCATACCTAGACACTTTTCTCCTAAAAGCGGGCATCAAAATAGCCAGGACGTCAGGTAACAAAGTAGGACATTTGGTAACACGTAGCTATAATAATCCCACTAACGAAAACAGCGTTGTTTATAAAATCCCGTGTAAAAGTTGTCCCTCTTCATATTTTGGTGAATCTGGTCGCGGACTTAATAAAAGGATAAATGAACATAAAAATGACGTAAAAGCCCATAGGACATCTAACTCCATGTGGATAAACATGGTCACCTTCCAGACTGGAACAACACAACCGTATTAAATAAAGGATCATCCATAAGCCTTCCCAACTACACTTAACAAGCTAATCCCTCTGAAACTACTACATTCACACTTGTTCCCTTTTCCCTTATAAAGGGGAACTATACAGGCACTCCTCCAGTCCTCCGGCACTCTACCCTCTCTCCAGCAAACATTAAATAACCTCACCAGCCAGTCCACCATCACTGTACCTCCCTTTTTCAGACATTCTGCATGGCATCCATCCAGACCAGGTGCCTTACCTGCTTTCATCATCTTAACAACTGCCTTCACCTCATCCTTCCTTATTTCTCCTCCATTCTCCTCACTCATCACTCTCATTTTCATAGCATTTCCCACTGCAGCTATCTTTCCCTCCCTATCCTCCTTCACATTTAGCAACTCCCTAAAATATTCTGCCCATCATCCTC
>NW_027467715.1:1203870-1211370 GCF_046742065.1 Oratosquilla oratoria
GGTCTCCCGATGTTGATGGCTTAGAATTAAAGTGCATTGTGGTTGTTAATATATATATATATATATATATATATATATATATATATATATATATATATATATATATATATAAATATATATATATATATATATATATATATATATATATATATAAACGAATACATGTGTGTGTGTGTGTGTGTGTGTTTGTGTGAGTGCGTGTGTGTGTCTGTGTGTGTGTTTGGATGTATGCGTTTATATGTATCCATGTATGTATGTATGTATGTATTTATTTATGCATGCATGTATGTATGCATATATGTACATCAAGTATGTATGTATAGATGTATGTATGTATCCATGTATGTATAATATACAGTATATATACATACATACATATATATATTCATATATATATATATATATATGAATATATGTATATATATATATATATATATATATGCTAACAAGAACACGGGTACGTGTGTTCACTTATGTAAAGAAGACCACTTGGAAAAAAGAAACTAACGAAACAGAGCGCTTTCGTATATTACATATACAGTGCAACAAGTACAAATAAATAGAAATGCATACATAATATATACACGAAACAATACACTGAAGATGTAATATACGAAAGCGCTCTGCTTCGTTAGTTTTCTTTTTCCAAGTGGTCTAATTTGCATATATATATATATATATATATTTTTTTTTTATATATATATACATATACATATATACATACATATATACATATATATGTGTGTGTGTCTGTGTGTGTGTGTGTGTGTGTATGTGTGTGTGTGTGTGTGTGTGTGTACATAATACATACATACACACACACACACACACACACACACACACATATATATAATAAATATATATAAATAATATATATATATATATATATATATATATATATATATATATATATTGGTGAGTTAGTTATTAATAGCCCCTTTGTGAAGTGAAGCTGTCTCGTGTGATGGCTTTCGTAACTGTGCAGTGAGAGCTGAAACAATGAGTTGTTTCAAGAAATGAGATAACTTTATCATTCATTTACGATACGGTTGGCGACGTTGTTTCTAACCACTTGCAAAATAAATCTACTTCCTGACAGTTTGAGACCATAATTTCTTGTCTGATTCGCATTCAGAGTGAAAATTTCAACATTTTTGGTGCTGTCAATTCGCTTTAGCATTAACGGTGGTATGCTTGAAAAAAACTTTCCTTATGTAAATCTTATATATAAATCCTTGGAAGGAAAAGATTTACATAAGGAAAGAATTTTTTTAAGAATACCACCGTTACTCCTGTGGGATGGTCCTCGTCAGGCAGTTTTATTCAGCTGAGGGGAACCTCGTATTCCCAAATAGGATTTTAGACTCTTTTTAGGCTAAAAAAAAATGCGTGTTGGGCTTTGGTCGATTTTGGGCTAAAACATGGTACTATTTTGGCTTTCCATGTTTTCTTGATTGGAAAGTTTCTCGGGTTTCCATGGGCTTCTTTATACGTATTTTTTCCCTTTATTTTTTCTTTTTAATTTCCTGTATATTTCCAATGGGCATCTTAATATATTTCTTTCTTATTTTTATTTTTTCTCTTTTTCTCTAAATATTCCATGGGCTTTTTTTTTTTCTTGTCTCTTTTTATCCAATTTCTTTATTTTTTATACATTTTTTTCTTTCTATGTATTTTCATTTCTATTTTCCATTTTTTCCTGTTTTCTTATTTTCTTCATTGTTTGGGCTTGATTCACCGCCTCCAGGTCTTGACATCGCTTCTGGTACGGTACCAAGCTGGAGGAGTTCTCCACTGCGGGGAGGGTGGGCTCGCCCTCCACGTCTGGACGTCACTCCTGGTACGGTACCAAGACGGAGGTGTCCTCCACTGTGGGGCGACTGGGCTCGGCCTCCAGGACTGGCGACGCCCTCCAGAGTCCCGAGTCGCCCTCGAGGACAGCCTCCATGAGCTGATGTCTTCCTGGAGGCAGAGGGAGGGAGCTTGTTCCTCGGTCACCGAAGAAGAGACGTCGTCATCGTCCTCTTCTTCGGTGCCGTGTGCCCAGCAAGTGTCGTTTCCTCTGCGACAGAACTTGCAGTCGGCAGGGCTTGGAATGAGCCCATGGTCCTCTGTGTGGGTGTCCGTGAGGTCATCAAGTTCCGGTAGTGGGTTTGGGCTTCCTTCTGGGGTTGGACTTGGAATCCTCGGCGGGAGCCTTCGCGACGCCGGGACGAGGGGCTTTCCGCAAGCTCTCCTCCAGCAGAGGGCGCCGTCGTTGAACATTGCTGCCCCAACTCACGTCCTCCAAGGTGTCGAGGGTCAGCTGGTGTGACTCCACTTTTCGCATCTCCTTTTGCTGCTCATGCTTGGTCAGTCGAGTGGAGCACAAAAGTGGAAATTTCTTCAAGAGGAGTATAAAACTCTTGATTCCCAAAAGACTAATATAAACATCAAAAAAGGGCAATTTGTTATCTTAATCTACCTCCGTTTTTAATTTAATAGAAGGCACTAAATCATTTAATTCAATAAGATTTTTTTCCAAATTAAGATCAGTAGGCCAAATGCATAAAATGGCATCGACATATCGATACCAGATGATTTTACAGGGGAGAATACAAGGTAACAATTCCCTTTCAAAGAACTCCACATACAAACTGCTTGTTGTTTGTCATTCTGTTTTAAAAAGGAACATCATTGAATCCGGTTTTATCGTTAATAGGATAATAAAACAGTACCATGACTCTTAATTGTGCCAAATGTCCCTGTGGACTTTTCGGTACATGGTTGTCTGTTTTTTTATTTATTTTTATTACTGTTTTATTGTTTTATTATTACTATTATTATTTTCATGTGTATATATGTGTGTGTACGTATATAGTCTGGAGGCATTATGTGGCTGTAATATTCCCCAGTTCACTTATTTCTGTATAAATATTTTGTCCTATTTCTCTTTTTTGTTCTCTGAAGATGTCGTAATAGACGAAAAACGTTTAGTATTCCGAACTTTAATTTTCCTGTGGTTTTTGCATGATCATTTAGTCACGTGTTTTTTGTGATTACCTTTGCAATATATATATATATATATATATATATATATATATATATATATAGATATATATACATATATATATATATATATACATATATCTATATATCTATATATATATATCTATATATATATATATATATATATATATATATATATATATATACATATATACGAATATATATATGTTTGTGTGTTGTGGACCTTTCAGCCACAAGGTTTTGTTCTTTTGTATTTTTTGTTTGTTTTACTATTACCATTATTATTTCCATGTGTATATGATTGTGTATGTATTTTTTCATTTACTGTTACCATTAATATTTCTGTGTATGTGAGTGTGTATGTATGTATAACGTCCGAAAGTTTTATGTGGCATAACCTTTCCAGTTTTCGTATTTCTGTTAAATATTGTGTTTTTTTTCTTTCTTTTTTGTACAAATTGCTAATAATATTACTTGTGTTTTGGTTTAACTAAACAATTTATAATCATAGGATAGTAAAGCAGTACCTATTTTCCTAATTGTACCAATTGTCCAATGGACCTTTCGGCCACATGGTTTTTGTTCTTTTTATTTTATTTTTATTTTTATTTATTCATTTTTATTTTTTTTTCTTGTTACTATTACCATTCTTATTTCCATGTGTATATGAATGTATATGTATTTTTTTTTATTACATTAACATTTCTATTTGTGATTGAATATGTTGTATGCATAATGTCCGAAGGTTTTATGTGGATATGACCTCTCCCAGTTTTCTTTCTTCTGTATAAATATTGTGTTCTATTTTTTCTTTCTTGTACTCTGAGGATGTCGTAATAGACGAAAACGTTCAGTATTCCGACTTTAATTTCCCTGTGGTTTCTGCAATATCTTTTCGTCACGCGTTATCATGGTTATTTTTGCATATATATATTATATATACATATATATATATATATATATATATATATACATATATATATATATATCATATATATATATATACATATATATATTCCTATTAAAAATAAACGCTCACAAATATATTAATTCTATATAATCTTGTTTTCCTACGGGAAGGTCATCATCGTTCATATCTTTAAAAAATTTCTTTTATTGCTTCTAACGACCCATCAGTGGAAACATTCATAAATAAAACCTTAACACCATAGCTTACTAACTTTTTGCCAGCGAAGTCAAAGCCTTTAAGCCTTGTCAATTGATCACTGGAATTTTTCAACTTTGCATTGATGATCAAACCCAATTGCATGTGATGACGGTTTGGCCCTGACACTTCGCGAGTCTGTGGGGGTGCACTGCCAACCTCTGTAGTTATGGGTCTCATGGGAACGTTAGATTTGTGGATCTTGGACAGGCCACGCATCTTAGAAGGATCGGGGTCCTCCTCAAGAATCCCTCTTAATTCATCCCCCCTTCTCGGTTTTTCCTAGAATATTTCTGGCATTGACTTTGAATTTATTTGCCTCGCTTGTTGTGAAACCTTCATGCGTTTTGTGGCAAATGCTGTCATCATCTAAGAGCTCCATAAATTTATTTCTATAATCCCCTTTGTTTAGAATCGCGATATCACCCACTTTATCCGTATCGGTGATCAATACGTTTTTTTTTTCCAAGTCAGTATTTACTAAAGCCTTCTTAAATCTTCTGGGGATGCCACATTCATTTCTATTTGTTAAAGCTTGATAGCACACAAGAATCTCTTGCTTAAATCCTTTGTCAACATCACTGTCACTCCAATTAAAGTTTCTCTTCACGATATCCGTGTACCGCATTGTGTTAATACCAATGTCGAATTTCAGACCATGCATTTCTGGGTCTGACAACCTCCTACCTGATAGGTTCATTAATATTTCACATCTTCCAGGTTTATGGTAGTCTTTGTTGTCACAGAGATTAACTTTCGCCATAGCCTCTCACTCTGTGACGGTTTTTCGTTTTCTAATTTCGTAAAGCTTAAAGTGAAAAGACACATATACACACAAACACACACACACACACACATACACACACAACACACACACGCGCGCGTGCACGCACACACGCACGCAGAAAAACATACACATACAAATACAAGCATACATAAATATATGTATATATACATATATATATATATATATATATATATATATATATATATATATATATATATATATATATATATTCACTAAATTCAAATTAATATCTTTCATGCTGTCCTCGTTAGTTCTTAGAGCTTCGAATCTATTGTTAATTTCTAACTGAAATTTCTTGTTATTATCCTTAACCTTTGCAAGTCTTATTTTCTTTTAAAACTAGTTTATTTCTCTCGGCTCTGAAATTAAATTTAGCTGTGCAACTTACCATTCTATGGTCACTACCTATGTTGACTTTATTTATCACCGTAACATTGCTAAGGCTTCTGCTATCATCTCCTAATATTAAATCTATTTCGTTCTTTGTTGTTCCATTTGGACTTCTCCACGTCCATTTACGACCTACACGCTTTTGGAAGAAAGTGTTCATTATCCTCATGTTGTAGTTTTCTGCAAAATTGACTAACATCTCGCCTCTGTCATTTCTTTCACCTACTCCAAACTTGCCAATGCACGTCTCATCTCCCATCTTCTTCCCCACTTTAGCATTAAAGTCGCCTATTACCAATGTGTACTTACTTTTTTTTATCCACTACATGACTTAAATCATCATAGAACGACTCAATTTCATCGTCTGAACTCTGTGAGGTTGGTGTATAAACTTGAACTATTTTTAGAGTGTATCTTTTACACAGCCTAATCACAATCCAAGCTACCCTGTCTGATAAACTACTGAGTATATATATATATATATATATATATATATATATATATATATATATATATATATTATTTGGATGATGGAGAACATAAACACAGGGGAAGGCTCGGAACCCTAAACACTGACGTTTCGTTCGCGTACAACTTCTTCAGAGAGTGTATGTAGAACTGCAATTGAAGTTTATATACTAAATCTAATTACTTTTTCGGACACTTGGGAAAGGTTGTTTTTCTGGTGTGTTTTAGAATTAAAATACTAGTTTGTTTTGCTAAATTGATAAACCCTCCTCGATGATTCGATGAATTATTAGTTGAAATATATGCTGATTCAACAATTCTTCTAGTGAATTTATCAAAGTGTACTAAATCTAATTACCTTTTCGGTTCTACACGAACGAAACGTTAGAGTGTTTAGGGTTCCGAGCCTTCCCCTGTGTTTATGTTCTCCATAATCCAAATAATTTGTCTGAAATCTTTGTCAATATATATATACATATATATATATATATATATATATATATATATATATATATGTGTGTGTGTGTGTGTGTGTGTGTGTGTGTGTGTGTGTGTGTGTGTGTGTGTGTGTGTGTGTGTATATAAATTTGGAAAATGAAGAACATAAGCACAGGGGAAACACTGAATCCTAATCACTAACGTTTTGTTCACGTAGGAATTTCTTCAGAGTGTAAATAGAAAAATGTGATGGAGGCTTGAGTACTTAACGTAGTCACACACACTTCGAGGCAACAACCCTCTATGCGTAGCATACACACACAAGCATACCGCAAACAAAAACACGTCTACATGCACAAACATCTACATAAACTGAAATTATTTTCATTTCTAACTTTCACTCCTACTGCATTTTCTCATTTCAGTTTACCTACCACTAAAATGATTTTATTTGTTTTTCTTTCCCTACGACCAAGCCTCTTACTCATTTTCTTACTTTGTTGGAGGAGGTTAAGATGAATAAATATCCCTAAAGTAGCCTCACGGTTAAATGCATTGATTCCAGCCTCCAAAACCAAGTCTCCTGCCCACCCCTCAAAAGCCACGACCCCACGTAATAAATATCCCTAAAATCGCCCGGTGCCAATAGCCCTCTTTTATACACAACTATCTTTTCATTTTCATACAGACATCTCTTCCCCTCCTACAACTACCGATCCCGATCGAGCGGGTGGTCTGTCCTAGGTAATCCGTAGTCCGTAACGTGGTCATCTTGTCGGGCGTATGGGAAAGGTCGCTCTTGGTTTTCTGGCGTGTTCTACAATTAAAATGCTCGTTTGTCTTACTAAATCAATAAATATCTCACGATAGTTCAAAGAATTTTCAGTTGAAATACATGCTGCTTCTACAATCCTTCTGGTGTATTTTTCATAATATTTATGCAACACTTCAGCATCTCCCCAGTTTGGTAAATGGTCACAAATTTCCGCATGGACTACTAAAGAATTCGACGTAATATGTCCTTTGATGTCGCTGTTCTGTTCATAAACTCTCTTGTCCAATGCCTTTGCTGATTCAACATAGCATGTCATTGTGCAGCCATTGCATGGTCTCGATACAAAATTGGAAATAGTTTGATCGTTTGTCTGTTTCTTTCCATGCTTGTAATTTGTTGTGATTTTATTTTTTAACAAGGAAAGAGAGTGGGAGCAAGCTGGAAGTA
>NW_027467715.1:1221370-1228870 GCF_046742065.1 Oratosquilla oratoria
AGAGGGACTTTGGTGTCGGTGTGATTGGAAAGTGTGTTGTTGAGGGTTGAGAGGGCTACTTGTCCTAGGGAGGGGCTTCATGCTGGGGAGTATGGTAGGGGCTTCCACATGTCTGTTGATAGTAGGTTGTAAGTCTCGAGACTGCATATTCTAAGAGTCCCAAGATAAAACCCAATGATAACTCTTGATTTGCTCTTTTCGTCATGTGCACTAAAGTAGTGGATGAAGTCGTCTTTGTTTGTCGGTTTGCGGTATACCTTAAACCTAGTGCTGTTGTCCGATATGATGATGACAGTGTCTAGGAAAGTTAGGGAACCGTTGGTTTCTTCCTCTACTGTGAATTCTATTCTGTCGTTTACTAGAACAACTGAATGGCGTAGACGACAGAATAGAATTCACAGTAGAGGCAGAAACCTTTCCTAGACACTGTAGTCATCAGATCGGACGACAGTGCTAGGACAAGAGAATGCCTAACTTTGACGAAGTGCGACGGCTTGTCCCTATTGGCGTCTTCACTTGGGTCTGGTGCAGACAGACCAGTAACCGTAAGAAAGTGGACGCCAGATGGTACTGATCAACATTCTCGAAGTCTGCGACAAGCCTAGCAAGCCGGCAAACTTATGATCATTTCAAGAAACTCACGTTTTGCCTTGGAACCCTGACGTCAACATTGATCATCGACTGCGCGGAAATGGACACTGAAACGATTCTAGAAACTCAAGGAAAATTTTACGAGTTGCTATTTTAAATGTGGGAACGCTTAGAGCGAAGGAAGAATCGATTTTACTGATGAAGGAGAGAAAACTCGACATTCCCGGTTTATGTGAAACAAGACTTGCAGGCGAAGGCAGTGAGATCTTACATGATAACTACCAGCTAATACATAGTGGTGGTGCAGATAGCAGACATGGAGTGGGAATATTGTTACCTGAAGAACTATCGCAAAGAATCAGCAGGCTAGAACAGAAAAATGAGAGGATTTTGGCTTTTTCTATCAAGACAAATGAACTCAATTTAAGTTTTGTACAAGTCTACGCCCCACACCAAGGAAGACCGGTAGATGAAAGGGAAATATTATATGAAGATTTACAGAATGTTAGAAATGACTTGCCATACGACGATAATGTAATCATCATGGGTGACTTAAATGGACATATTGGAAAAGAACGAATAAGATTAGAAGATGCCATAGGAGCGTGTGTTAAATAACATGAGTGTCAGGAATAGCTTTTATGAGCACCAAAAAAAAAAAAAACATAAATGGATGTGGTACAGATAGAATAGTATACAACATGAATATATAGACAAATCCATGATTGATCTAATGTTAACAAATAACAAAAAAAAAAAAAATCAGAGATGTAAAAAGCATACCATCGGTTTCATGTGATTCAGACCACAGGTTGGTCGTAGCCAAACTGAAACTTACCAAAACAAAATCTTTAAAATGTAAAGCCGCAAAACGATTCTTGGTAGAAAATTTGAAAATTGAAAGCTGTAAAGAGGAGCTCCATCGCAGACTGAGAGTAGAGCAGAATATACTAGAACAAAAGATTTAGATGAGGACTGGAAAGCCTTCCATTCAACTGTCACAAAAATTGCAGAGGAAGTAGTCCAATGTAAGACATCATACGGTAAAAAGAAAAAACAAACACCCGGGTGGACAGAAAAGGTCAAAGAAGCTGTCAAAATAAAAATGAGGAAATTTCGGAAATGGATGATAGAATGAAATGCATTGAAGCTAGAAGAGAAGCGGAGAGAGTAAAGAACCAGGAAAAAGATAAAAGATGGGAGGAAATTGGGAGAGATCTTGCACAGGATTTACTTGGAACTAGAAAACTAATTTACGACTTGGCTCAAAATCACAGAAAGAAATCAGCACTACCATCATATGCTGTTAAAGATGAAAATGGAGAAGAGCTACTAACAGACGCCGTGAAAATTGACAGTAGATGGAAAAACTACTTCGAAAACTTGTTGAATATACCAAATAACGTAGAACAAAATGAGCCAGAGGAGAATGTAGAGGAACTCTTCGAATCGGACGAAGACCCAATTACCATTGAAGAGATAAAATCATCCTTAAATCGAATGAAAAATGGCAAAGCAGCAGGAGAAGACATGATTCCATCTGAAATTTGAAAAAAAAAAAAAAACATCGAGGAAGATGGAATTCTTTGGGTAAAGGACATCTTGAACAAATGCTGGGATGAAGGAAGAGTACCTAAAGACTAGAATACATCAATAATATGCCCTATATATGAAAACAAAGGAGACAAAACTGATATAAAAACTACAGAGGAGACAAAACTGATATAAAAACAAAGGAGACAAAACTGATATAAAAACTACAGAGGAATAGCCTTAATACCACATATACAGTAGCAAAACTTTATGAAAGAATATTAGAAAAGAGATTAAGGGGGACAGTAGAGGACAGCTTCAATGAATGGCAATATGGTTTTAGACCTGGAAGATCTACCATCGATCTAATTTTTGCCTAAGAAATGCTTTCTGGGAAAAACTGGGAATGGAATAGAAAAGTTTACTTAGCTTTCGTCGATCTGGAAAAGGCATTCGATCGGGTTTCCAGAAAGATCTTGTGGTGCATCTTGGATAAAGAAGAGTATAACATTCCTCCCAAACTTAAAAGGGCAATAAAAAGCATGTACATAAACGATGCGTGCAGCGTTAAGACCCAGCAGGGAAATGGGGAATGGTTTAGCATAACTTCAGGAGTAAAACAAGGAAGTGTGCTTTCCCCAGTCTTATTCATCATTTTCATGGACTATTGTGGAAAGTTAGTGACGAGAAGAGCGGAAGGAGAAATATTTGGCTACGCAGACGATCTGGCATTGATAGCAGAAACTGAAGAAGTGTTACAGAGGTTCATTTTAGTTTGGGATGAAGAATTATCAGCCAAAGGTATGAAAATTAATAAGGGAAAAACAGAGGTTATGCTGCTGAGTAGAAATCAAGAAGACATGCATGTGAGATTAGGAAATACAATTTTGAACCAAACAAATCAGTTTAGATATTTAGGAGTAGTTTTCGGCACAGAAAAAGACACCTTGATTGAGATAAATAACAGGATCACGAAGTTTAATGCAACTCTCTACTTAATATATCCACTCATTAAAGACTGCCACGTGCCAAGGAAAGTAAAGACCATCTTATATATGAGTGTACTACGACCTATACTTACATATAGGCATGAAGCTTGGTCGCCTACCACCAAGGCTGGAAATAAAATTCAAGCAACAGAAATGAAAGTTTCAAGATTAATAAGGAATGTCACCAGAAGAGACAGAATCCAAAATGTTTCCATCAGACAAAGTTAATAAAACACCTGGGCCTGACGGTTGGCATCCAAGAATCTTAAAGGAAATGAAAAATGAGATTGTTGTTCCATTAGAAATTATTTTCAAGAAATCCATCATATCCGGAGATGTCCCAACAGAATGGAAGCTAGCTAACGTTACTCCCATATTAAAAAAAGGTGACAAAAAGAAGCCAAATAACTATAGGCCTATAAGTTTGACTTCAATCGTAGGAAAAATAATGGAAACTATCATCAGAGATGCTATCGAACATCATTTAGAAAGTAACCGTTTGATAAATGATAGCCAGCATGGTTTCAGACGGAAACGTTCTTGCGTGACTAACTTACTCGAATTCTACAATACAGTTATCTCGAATTATGACAAACAATATAGATTTAATATATCTAGACTTTGCCGACCGTGTAGTTAATGAATGGAATAAACTTCCTGCACAGGTAGTGCAATGTAGTTCAGTTCGAAGCTTTAAGAATCATTTAGATAAACACCTAAGCAATATGCTGTAATGATTATAATTTATTCTATATTATTTGTTTTTATTTTGTTATCATTTGTCTGTTTGATTTTCATTTATTATTAATTATATGTCAATTTATTATTATTTACTATTTACCTGCATGTTTATTATTCAACTATACCTATGCATTTATTTATGTATTTTATTTGTTATTTACATTATTATAGTTTTTACTTATTAATTTATTATTATTATGATTTTTTTCGCATCCGACCTAGATATGGACCAAAAGGTCTCCTGTCGGTATGCTTCGCCTTTGTAATACTTTGTGATCCTTTGATAAGAATTAGGAGTGGAAAATATCCTTAAATTCATTGAGAAAGGACAGCTACAATAGTTTGGTCTAATGAAAAGAATGAACATCTACAGATATAATATATATATATATATATAAATATATATATATATATATATATACCTATACATATATATGTATATATATGTATGTATGTATATTCATATATATATATATATATTATGGGAGAAAGCATACGCTGGACTCGACGTTCGTCAATTTATTCCGACGTTTCGAACCCTGTCCGGGGTTCGTCTTCAGGGTAATACTATTACCCTGAAGACGAACCCCGGACAGGGTTCGAAACGTCGGAATAAATTGACGAACGTCGAGTCCAGCGTATGCTTTCTCCCATAATAATGGTTCCTGGACTCCAGCTATTTACGAATATATATATATATATATATATATATATATATATATATATATATATATATATATATATATATATATATATATATATATATATATATATATATATATATAACGTAGAAACCACTGTTGGAGTAGAAAAGACTGGAAACGGGGAATCTATATATTTCGATTGCAAACTGCAATCCTCTTCAGTAGATACAAATAAGAGAGAGGGCGTACTGTTTAAGTAGCACCCTTAACAAAAGAAAGGGGAACATGGGAAGATATCTCTACCCTCTTCTCACTCCGTATGTGAGGTCAGGAGGCAAATGAGCTTTCACTAGGTTGGAGATGAAGAGTCCGGACATTATGTCCGGGGACCATTGCCCCTTTGAAATATTCATGTTGGGCTGAAATTCAATGATCGTAGATTCTACCATTTTTCTCCTGCACTCACATCTGGATTTATAAATAAGCTCAGCTCTGTCCCAATCTAAACAATGTTTAAATTGCTTAACATGTTGGAACACAGCTGAGCTATCTTGTGCATATTTAATGGAACGTTTATGTTCAATCATCCTGGTATTCAAATCCCTTCCAGTCTGTCCGATGTAAACTAAGTCACAACCTTTACACGGAATCGAATAAACCCCTTGGCTCTGTTCTTCTTTTAACCTTTGATGGACATTTACCACCTTTTTATTAATGGTGTTAGGGTAATAATTAATCAAATTTAATTTGTCTTTGGGAAGAAACTTGGTCGAGGGAATGAATGATTCAGAAAAGGGAACGATTAAAGAGCTCTTACCCAATGAAAAATTAGAGGAAGTGGGGGTGGTGTTAAAAAAAATTGGATCTCGCTCGGCTGAGGGCTTTGACCAAGAACCAATCCGGGTGAGCTAAATTACTAAGTTGAGATTTTATAATGTTAAATTCTCCTTCAAGAAACTGGGGGCTGCAAATTCTAAGAGCTCGAAGGAATAATCCTGAAGCGACGCTACTTTTTACTTTGTCTGGGTGACTGCTGAAAAAATGAAGATAACTACCAGAATGGGTTTCTTTTCTATAGACGGTAAAAGCAAGCTTGTCTCCGTCACGAACAATAAGAACATCTAAAAAGGGTAGCTTACCTTGTTCTTCCCATTCAACTTTAAACTTAATGTTGGAGGTTAAGGAATTTAAATTAGCAAAGAAGTTATCGAATGAGCCCCAATTTTCATCCCAAAGAGTGAAAATGTCATCTACGTATCTAAACCAAACCATGTCTGCGGGTTTAATGGTGGGCAGAAGAACAGACTCAAAGTATTCCATGTACAGATTGGCCAATACAGGAGAGAGATTTGAACCCATGCTACAACCAAATTTTTGTCTGAAAAAAGAATTCTGGAAGGAAAAAACATTTGATGTGACACACAGGCGAATAAGCGCAATGATTTTTGAAACGGGAAGTGGGAATTTGTCCTGAAATGGTTGTAGCTTAGTTTCCAGGAAGGATAGAACGTCATCAATACAGACATGAGTGAAAAGAGAAATTACATCCAGGCTAAGCATTTTCCTACTAGAAAAATTCACTTTTTTTATTTTTGTGATGAAATCTCTGAGTGTTTTAAATGAGAATCGGAGAAAGTACCAACAAACGGGGATAAAAGGTTTGCTAACCATTTAGAAAGCTTGCTGGTACAAGATCCCCGGTTGGAGATGATAGGTCTGAGGGGAATATCAGTTTTATGCAATTTTGGAAGGCCATAGAAATAAGGCAACTTAGGATTAATCACTTTGAGTTTCAATACCTCTTCGTCTTTAGTGATGTTACGAACTTCTTTGTTGAAAGTGGCAGACATGTTTTTAAGTGGATTTTTAATAAGTTGCTCATATGTATCCGTGTCATTTAGAAGGGCCATGGCTTTATCTACATAACTGTCATGGTCAAGAATAACGATTTTACTACCCTTGTCTGCCTTTGTAATAATAATGTTATCCATGCTCCTAATTGCTTCCAAACTATTTTGATACCTAATGGGAAGTCCATTTCTTTTATCAAAACAATCTGCAATGCCTTGCAAAAGAGCCCCTTTTAAACATAATAAATTTTTGTCATAGTTGTTATTAGCTAGGAATTTATCAAAACCTACGAGAAAGTCCATAGCATGATGCTTCTCTGGTTTGAGGGCAAAATTCAAACCAAGGCCTAAGACTTCTAGTTGTGATTTTGTGAAAACAACACTAGAAAGATTAACAACATTGTCTAAAATGGCATACTTTGACCATACACTGTTATTACAAAGCCTAATAAGTTTTTTGTTCAAAATACCTTTATGATGTTCACTTATGTCATTGGCTTGTTGGTGGGCACATTTTTGAAGGAACCGGAACACTCCTTCATAAGGGCAAAGGAACAAAAGATTCCTAGAAGCCGTGCGTGAACGTAGATGTGCATCCTCTATGTCCAGGGACGTCAGTTGAATCCGTTCCAAAAGGAAATCACTAATGTAGGACGGAAAGCTGTACCCCAATTGTTTATGCTTATGAAAACCAAACGAATTTGGGCACACCTGTTCCGCTAAGCACTCACTTAGAAAAAGTTTTTGGTTCTTCTTTTTCCTGCTGATGATCAACGCTGATTCAAATTGTCTGTAAGGTGACTTGAGCACAGGGTAGCGGTGGAAAAGTAGCTTGAGTGAAGAGAATGCCTCCATCGTGGTAGTAATGTTACTTGCTTAACATATTGGAACACATTAACATGTTGGAACACATTAAATATGCACAAGATAGCTCAGCTGTGTTCCAACATGTTAAGCAATTTAAACATTGTTTAGATTGGCACAGAGCTGAGCTTATTTATAAATCCAGATGTGAGTTCAGGAGAAAAATGGTAGAATCTACGATCATTGAATTTCAGCCCAACATGAATATTTCAAAGGGGCAATGGTCCCCGGACATAATGTCCGGACTCTTCATCTCCAACCTAGTGAAAGCTCATTTGCCTCCTGACC